>NC_051218.1:5922500-6035000 GCF_015220715.1 Pygocentrus nattereri
ATCCCCCCCAGCGTCTCACTGAGGGGGTCTCAGATACAGTAGGCCGAAGCTGAGGGTGATACGCTGGTTTAGATCAATGACAGGAACAAGGACCTACTTTGTGCATTGGAAGGATCGATAGTAGTAATTTATGGTGTTAGTCGTAGGTAGGGGGTAGGGGGCATCTGTGTAGTTTCCAGTAGGGATGTGGGGTCTTGTGTTTGTTGTGTTTCTCATTTTCACAGTGAATAAAGTCTATTCTTACTGCTTGTTACTGCCTAAGGTAACTGTCATAATCTGGGTGGTAAAATTATATCATGGATGGATTGATAAAAATCCATGAAAAGTAGAACTACAGCCCTGATCAGTGGGATGCATCCATTTCCATGGTTACACTACACCCTGTTTCCATGGCTATGCTGTATTCTGTTCCCATAGTTACACTGCATCCCATTTTCATGGTTACTCTACATTAAGTCGATGGTTATGCTACATGTCCATAGTTACGTTATACCTCATTTTAGGGTTACCATACATTAATCTCCATGGTTACGCTACACCGTTTCCATAGTTACATTAGTCTCCACCACATTTTCATGGGTACCCTACATTAATTTCCATGGTTACGCTACACCATTTCCATAGATAGATTACACCTTATTTTAGAGTTACCGTACATTAATTTCCAAGGTTATGCTACACCGTTTCTATGGTTTCAGTATACTACACCATGTTTTCATGGTTACATTACATTCATTTCCATGGTTACACTACACCACTTCCATAGTTAGATTACACCTCATTCTAGGGTTACTGTATATTAATTTTCATGGTTACACTACACCCCATTTTCACGGTTACCCTACATTAATTTCCATGGTTATACTACACCATTTCCATGGTTACCCAACACCCCATTATCATGGTTAGTCTACATTAATTTACATGGTTATACTACACAGTTTCCATAGTTACACTATACTCCATTTTCATGGTTACTCTACATTAATTTCCACGGGTACACTACACTGTTTTCATAGCTACACTACAACCCCTTTACATGGTTATGCTACACCTATTTTGATTTTTACACTACATCCTATTTTCAGAGTTACGCTACATCCCATTTCCATGGTAATGACACACTTTGTTTCCAAGGTTCAACTACACCTTGTTCCCACAATTACATTACAGCTCATAACTACTTTTCATTCATTTATTCATGCTAAATTTCCTTCGGGATCAACAACGTATCCATCCATCCATCCATCCATCCATCCATCCATCCATCCATCCATCCATCCATCTACCTATCTATTCATTTCCACAGCTACACTACAGCCTATTTCCACAGCTACACCCATGGTTATGCTATCACTACTTTAATTTTTCGACTACATTCTACTGTCAGAACACATTTCTTAGTTACATTAGAAGTAAAAAGTTATGAGAAGATATGCAGCATTATTGACTGAAAAAGTAAAGACGTTTGGTTGAAAAATTCTAAACTATCTAGTAGAAAAAGAAGAAAAGAGACATTATGTGGCAGTTTTTTAAACTTTCAAAATATTCCTCACCCTCATTCAAATCATTATTTAAAGGACTATCAAGAGATTCTTTAAAAAAACAGAAATGGACCTACTGTGACAAAGTAACCTTTGATGAACGTGAATGATTGAGTGTTAATGTTTGTACAAATATATAACATTCATAATTGTTGTCCTAAAAAAAAATCTTCAGAACAGTAACTTTTACAACAGAAAGCAAAAACATTCTTAGCTTTTCATGTAAACTAAAGAGGAGTTCAACCAATTTGTTAAAAAAATGAAGATGGTTAAGATGCGAAGTCGTTCAGAGCGGTTTGGTGTGACACTCTTCGATCTAGAGAAACTTACTGAGTCAGAGCTGTTCACAGTGGTAATGATAGGAACCAGACGTCCCCCTCTAAAAGCTCCCTCACAGGAAAGTCCTACATGAAATGGTTATGTATTCACAGCCTGATGACCAAGACGCTGTTTCATGGTCGTTTTGAGAAGGTTTTGCCCTAAAATGCAGGTTTTAAACCCATTTATGATGGAGGAATATGTTGTAGGGCAAAATAGTCCCCAAAGAAAACTTCACAAGTTTTCCCCTCATACACTTCTGAGACCCCTGGGTAGAGGTATCTGATAGCATTGCTGTATCACGAGTTGGTTTTCTGGTGGCAGACAGAAGCGAACGAGTCATAAGCAGACTAAAGCCTGACTAATGCCTTAACATGGTTCATCTACTGGAACTATCCTCCAAGGTCAGCAAACACACGAGTTTCTGAGAGAGAAACAGTCCGTCTATGAGCTATTCACTACCAGACAACTGATCGAGAGGAGGTTTTGTTTCCCCCCCACTGAAAAATCTCAAGGCCTACTGCAGAAGACTTCGTGACTTCTACTTTTTTTCAGTGGGAAATGACTTAGCAAGCTGTTTAACTGTGTGGAGCCTTCTGGTTTAATCGTTAACTGTGGCTGAAGCTGAGGAGAGGCGGCTTTGTGGAGGAAGTGTAGCAACTGTGTTTTATTATCTGAAAGCCACGTGAACGATCGCTTCCTCTGAACGTCTTAAGGACACGGAATTGGTTTCACCTTACGGCCACAGACGACGGCTTAGCAGTCCGTTGGAGCCTCGAGAAAACCCGCACATGCTCGTGCACACATACGGCATCTGTGCTCGAAGGTCCACAGTTATCTGTGGAATAATGTCTTCTCAGATTGGTTTTTTAGCGGGGATGCTCACTGTGTCTCCACCGTTGCACTGTGCACTGTCTGTCGAAAGTTTGGGCACACTTCGCTTTTCAAAATGTATATAACACAAACGAGCATGTTTTATGGAGCCCTGAGCCTTTCTTTGTTGGTTCGCAATACAATTAAACAGTTTAGATCTCAGCATTTGAAGGAACATCTGACAAGGTTTTTACCTTGGTCCTTCAAAAGGCCATGCCCAGCACTCCCCCTCCCCCCAGAACACACCACCCCCTGACCCCCCCATTTTTGGACAATATTGTGAAAATGATCACTCTTCAGTTCTCTTTCATTCGCCACGTGAATTTTTTAGTTGAATTTATTTAACCATTCTCTTCGTTCAGTCACTGCAATTAATGGTAAAGAATATATACAATAGAAAAGATTAGATTACACAATTGAAGTTGTATGGTGAGATAATAAAGCTTGCACGTTCTGACTCTACTCTAGGGGTGTGAATCTCTCCCTTTTAGAAAATATGATGTGCATGTCGATGCACAGTTTACGACACCGTACAGAAACAATGTAGTGAAACGGGTAATGATTTGATACCCTTCAATTCATTACCGAGCCGATACGATTTGGTTCAGCATCAATACGATTTGATTCAGTTCTGATCCAATGTTTCGTTTGAATTCAACATGCACTGATGTGTCCCAGTTTCAGTTCAGTAAGTGATTTTGACCAGCTAGAACTGATTGATGAATTGACTGAGGTTTGTGATGCTGCCAGTGTACTTTATAGAAATTTAGCACATTAAATAAGACTATATAGTTGGCTTGACAAACTGTTCTTTGTTTTATTTTCCTAAGATATGTTGAAGGATTGTAGAGCCTATTCAGGACCAGTGTGCTGGCCTTTTGGGACCAATTGCATGCACAATTTTCTTACAGCATTCGTTCAAACATAAGCATTTTTCCCATAAGAAATGACTTGCAGGATGTTTATAAAGTAAAAAGTCATGAAGTACTGCCACATCGTTTGTGGACATTGCATTCAGACTCACAAGCATGCCAGCACAAATATATCACTGCTGTCGGAAGAAAACCTTGTATCTCCAAAATAGTAACTTTACAGGAGAAGGAAAAAACTTATTTCACTTTCAATGTAAGCCAATGGAGCCAGAATTTTTCCCATGTCATTTTGGGTAATTTCTTTTAGGCCATTCATCATAAAATTTACAAACAATGTAAAGAGTAACAGATCCTTTCAAATTATGTCAAAAACTGAAAAATGGCAAAAATGGAGATACAAGGTTTTCTTCCAACAGCAATAATATGCATATGAGCAACCACCTAGGATGCTACAGCAACAGCCTGGCAACACCTTAGCAACCACCTGGAATGAGATAATAATGGCCCAGCAACACTTTAACAACCATCTGAGATACCACAGCAATGGCCCAGCAACACCTTAGTAACTACCTGGGATAACAGCACTGACCTAGCAACACCATAGCAACCACCTGTGATAATGGCAATGGACCCTCAACACCTTAGCAACCACCTGGAATAATATGGAGGTATAATATGGTGGATAACATAGCAACACTTTTGCAACTACTTGGGAGGTGGTAGTAATGGCTTAGCAACACCTCAGCAATAATATTTTGACATTTAATTAATATTTAATTTATTTGACAAGGCAACTTAGTGAAGCTACCTCTCAAAACATGCTAGTAGAGAGAATCGTGGTCTGTTTTTTCGCTGTGAAAGTGCTTCTTTCATTTTTTTCTGCAATTTCCCTGTGGGATCAAAAAAGTATTCTGACTCTGATTCTGATTCTGATAGCAACCGCCTGGGATACCATAGCAATAGCCTAGCAATGCCTTAACAACCACCTGGGATACCATAGCAATAGCCTAGCAATGCGTTAACAACCACCTGGGATACCATAACAATAGCCTAACAGCACCTTAACAACCACCTGGGATACCATAGCAATAGCCTAGCAATGCCTTAACAACCACCTGGGATACCATAGCAATAGCCTAACAACACCCTAACAACCACCTGGGATACCATAGCAATAGCCTAACAGCATCTTAACAACCACCTGCAATACCATAGCAACAGCTTTGCCAAACCAACTTGTTCGATGAGTTTTTATTAGATGCCAATTATTACTGTAACTAGAGATTTCTAGCATTTGAAAGTTATTGTAAGTATACACTGCTTTTTCCTTTCGTTGCGTCTTTGGGAAGTTAACTAGTTGACTATTCATACATTTCCGCTCTGCATTCATCTTTATGTTTCACTGGCGCTGTAACATTATAAAAGGCAAACTACGGCTAAGAGTTCGTAACACCAACTTTAAAAAGAGTATTAAACACAGTGTGAGCTCTGGACGAATAGTTGCTAGTCATTCAGCACGTTTATTACGTATTCCCTCCACAACCGCACAAAAAAAAGAAATAAAAACACAGCCGACTACTGAAAAGAGCTGTTTCAATCACTATTCCGCTCAGTGTAGGTCTTACACATTACAGGCTGTTCGCTAAGACACACAGACGGAGGGCATTGCCTTTAAAGTGGAATGCAATTCCTGCCGGTGAGTCTATCAAAGCCTGCACCTGGAATGCAATTTAGAGAGACAGAAAGAGCCCAGTGCTAAACAGCCTGCCCGCCCGACATCCTGTTTATGCAGTTATGTCCTATCATTGCCTGCCTATAGAGGTTGGTAGCCTGCGGGTTAATCAAATGGATTGGGATTGTGTTGAATCAATTTACTATTTAAATTGTTGGGTGTTTTCGGGGGGGGGGGGGGGGGTGCTATCGCAGTAATTGACAGCATGCGTATGTCCTTGTAGAAATCTAAGAAGTGCAATATGGTCAGAAAACGAGATTCCTAACACGGATTGCCCATGTCATGGGTGCAGCCATGGAGAGGGGGATGGGGGTGGGCTAGGCCAACTCATTTACAAAGCCAGGGCCTCTGTCCTTCAAAATGTAATTGCACCTGCGTTCTTATAATAGAAGATCTCAAAGGAGATGGGTTCTTGTGTCCTGGTCCTTTTGTTTCCACTTTAAATTAATAAATGATTTTTTTTTTGTCACCAAGCAGGTGGTTTACTTGACTCATTCCACCAGTGGAAATATAAAGTCAAGTTCACAAAGCACAGTGGTGGACAGTTACTCAGTAAATGTAATTAGTTTCTATACTTTAGTATTTTTCGTATCTGTACTGAAGTTTTTCCGTTCTGGGCGACTTTTTCCTTTCACTCCACTACATTTCAGAGTCTAATATCCGACTTTTTCCTCCTACATTTTGAGAAATCTGTTGTTCCTTTTGGTTTCTGTGTGTATAAAAACGTAACATGTCAAAACGAAAGAAGCGCAAAGCCAGAGCACCAATCAGGGCCCAGCGGTCACTTTGTTTGGAGCTTGTTTTGACCAATTGGTCATACCGACCCAGTGCGGCATTAAAATGTGACGTCAGCAATCGTATGTTTTGTTTAAAACGAATTTTGATGCTTTTGGTTATGGTAGTTACAATGAAATAGGCCAGTTGGGGGTTGGCAGCATCGTTACAGTGGTGTCTCTGGGAAATAGTGCTTCCTAGCTGGCTCCTGAGTCAGAATTGTGGTGATAGGAACCAGACATCCACCTCTAAACGCTCTCACAGAAAGTTCCTACAGTAAATGGTTATGAATTCACTGCCTGATGACTGAGACGCTGTTTCATGGTTGTTTTGAGAAGGTTTTGCCCTAAAATGTAGGTTTTAAACCCATTTATGATGGAGGAATATGTTGTAGGGCAAAATAGTCCCCAAAGAAAACTTCACAAGTTTTCCCCTCATGCACTTCTGAGACCCAAACCTCCCCCCTGTGTAGATAGGTCCGTCTGCCTGTCCGTCTCATTATCTCTCTGTCTATCTGTCTAACTATCTGTCTATCTGTCTGCCCATCTATCTGTCTGTCTGTCTATCTGTCTGTCCATCTATCTATCTATCTATCTATCTATCTATCTATCTATCTATCTATCTATCTATCTATCTATCTATCTGTCTGTCTGTCTGTCTGTCTGTCTGTCTGTCTGTCTGTCTTTCCATCTGTCTATCTAACTTCTTTATCATCATTAACACTACATATAAAAACTCACTGAGGTTCACTGGTGGTTTTGGACAGTAAATTAAATGGCTAGATTTGTGTTGTAGACATTGTGATGACTGGTTCCTATCACCACCACTCTGAAAAAATCTGCAAGAAACCTTCGTTTACATTGCAACGACTGAATTGTGCATAGATTTTTGGGGACTAATGCCAAGGTGGACCTACAGATGGGTGGGCAGATGGATGCCTTCCTATTTGGTTTTATATTTACTAGCATAATTTCAAAGGCAGCACATAGTGACCATGCACAGCAGATCCGAGATACATATGACACTATCAGAGGCGAAAACGTTTACGAACGCCTGAAGGAAATCATAGGTCAAACCTAAAGGCAGCTCAATTTTACAGCAGCGCTTTTTTTTTATCTAGTCATCTATGGGAGGGAGAATATCAGAGGAAGATGGTGATGGCAGTAAATACAGCATTCGCCAGCGGCGGACCCTGCCGCCATTAATCTGCCCAATCCCCCAGCACCATCCCTCTTCATCAGTGCACTCATCCGTGGGATGATGCCGGCTATCACAGTCCGGTGCAGGACAGAGCAGGAGTGATAATCCTGTCTGCCGGGGGTGTTAGATCATCACCCAAACACTTTACTCCACGCATGCTTTGATCAGGAGTAACAGTGCCCGTTTTTTTTTTTACCGTTTTCCATTCTCCCTCCATCTGCACTGGACTGCTGGATGATCCCAGATAGGCAGGTGAGCGTAAATACCTGAGATTTGGTGAAAAGATCATAGAAAATATCTGCTCAATCGTCCAGCGGACACTTGGAGCAGGTTATAGGGTGACAGGACTGCATTCGAAGGGCTTCGGTCTGCTTTCATAGAGTAGCAAACTGATATACACTATATTGCCAGAAGTATTTAGTCACCCATCCAAATAATTGTATTCAGCATTTCCAATCACCCCCATGGCCACAGGTGTATAAAGCCGAGCCCCTAGGCCTGCAGACTGCTTCTACAGACATTAGTGAGAGAATGGGTCGCTCTCAGGAGCTCAGTGAGTTCCAGCGTGGTACCGTGATCGGACGCCACCTGTGCAACAAGTTCAGTTGTGAAATTTCCTCAGTACTAAATATTCCACAGTCAACTGTCAGTTGCTGAGGCGTATAGTACGCAGAGGTCACCAACTTTCTGCAGAGTCAGTCGCTACAGACCACCAAACTTCATGTGGCCTTCAGATCAGCTCAAGAGCAGCGTAGAGAGCTGCTCCATTCAAGCCTTACATCACCAAGTGCAGTGCAAAGCATGGAATGCAGTGGTGAAAAGCTCCACCACTGGACTCTAGAGCAGTGGAGTTCCAGTGTTCTCTGGAGTGACCAATGACGCTTCTCCATCTGGCAATGATGGACGAGTCTGGGTTTGGTGGTTGCCAGGAGACGGTACTTGTCTGACTGCATTGTGCCAAGTGTAAAGTTTGGTGGAGGGGGGATTATGGTGTGGGGTTGTTTTTCAGGAGTTGGGCTCGGCCCCTTAGTTCCAGTGAGAGGAACTCTTAATGCTTTAGCATGTAAATATATTTGTCAAATACATTTGAAATGTATGAAAGCAACCAAAATCCTGTCTAATGCACTTCACTGTCTGATACCTTTTGAAATGAATTTGTAATCCAGTATCTTAACTTCAAATACCATCAAATGAATCTTTAACATGACAAAAACGAGTGTTGTTGGTATCGCAACTCTGTGGATTGCAGTTATGATTTGATATATTGTTTAGTTGAAATGCATTGTTTGTCTAGAAACTGCCTAGAAGTGAAAAAAATATAATAACAAATACAAATAAATGCATTTCAAACATTTAACGGATATTTATTTCGGCCATTATTTTATATTGCAAAAATGAGTTTACTGTAGGCTTCTGTTCATAAGGCTACATGACACCTACGTAAGCTTGTCATGACAACTAACATAACCCTACATGAACCTTTATAAATGCTTATTCCAATGGGTCTCATTCTGTATTAAGATTATTTGCCAGTTTTGATCAAACTTAGTTAAAGGAGCCTTTATACGGATGACGCCCATTGGAATAAACATGTATAAACATGCATATAGAGTCAGTTGTCATGACAAGCTTATGTAAGTGTCATATGCACAATACCCTACAGTAAAGTATTACCCAATATCTATTTGATAAATATATTTGGAATATGTATTTTTTTTTCTATATGGGCAAAAAGGACTCTTTAGAGAAACTCCATAGGAGTTTTAAGAGATACCAGCCATGGCAATGTCCTCTCCAGATGTTCCTAAAGAAAATATACAAAAATAATCTCTCACTGACTGAGGAAGTGGGAGGATGGTGAGTAGGCAGCTCTCTGGTGGGGCAAATCAAACCTCCTTGCGGCTGAATTAAGTCTAGAGGCATTAGTTTGGGCAGCCTTATCCTTGAACATGATTGACAAATTTTGGCTGCCAATTCTGGAGATAACTTGAGTGCTGTTATTACATTACGTTCTGCAAAAATATTGCAGGCCTGCTGATGTTACACCAACTTCTGTTGCCAAACAAGTCACGGAACATCTTTTGGCAATGCAAACTGACAGTCATGACTACATTTTAACCAGTCAGCAAATAACTCACTGGACCCTACAACCTTTTCCAGATGATGGCCGTCTTCTGACTGATTATTTTGGCCCACACACTAGAAAACTGTACATCTCTTTACCTTTTAAGCTTTAACTGCCGCTGCAGGATGTTGGGGTTTACATTGCTGAAGTTTTGCAACGCAGTGCATTGAATTCTTCCAGTTTCCAAATGGTTTAGAGAGAAAAGCAGGACATTTTATCCAGTTTTGCTGTGCCTACATATATTCTTTAGCACACTCTCAGAAAAAAAGGCACTAAAATGTCTCTGGGTCAGTGCCCCTCTCATCACTGGGGTGGTTCCCTCAAGGCTCCATCTCAGTCCCTTTAGTCAGGGAACATAACTGAACCATAATCCACTGAAATGATGTGTTCTAAGCTGTACTGACTCCACACACCCCGCCTCACCTCCAGGCTTTTAGTCTACTGTTCTGTTTTAAAACATTTGGTTATGTTTTCACCTGGAGAAACTGATTTAAGGTTCACAGCTGGACCCTACGTAAGCTTGTCATGACAACTGACGTAACCCTACATGAACATTTATAAATGCTTATTCCAATGGGTCTCATTCTGTATGAAGATTATTTGCCAGTTTTGATCAAACTTAGTTAAAGGAGCCTTTATACGGATGACGCCCATTGGAATAAACATTTATGAACATGTATATAGAGTCAGTTGTCATGACAAGCTTAAGTGTCATATGCACAATACCCTACAGTAAAGTATTACCCAAAATGTATTTGATAAATATATTTTGAATATGTATTTTTTTCTATATAGACAAAAAGGACTCTTTAGAGAAACTCCATATGAGTTTTAAGAGATACCAGCCATGGCAATGTCCTCTCCAGATGTTCCTAAAGAAAATAAACAAAAATCATCTCTCACTGCCTGAGGAAGTGGGCGGATGGTGAGTAGGCAGCTCTCTGGTGGGCCAAATCAAACATCCTTGCGGCCAAATTAAGTCTAGAGGCATTAGTTTGGGCAGCCTTGATGTTATTTGCCAATTTTGATCATCCTTAGCTAAAGGAGCCTTTATACGGATGACGCCCATTGGAATAAACAATAATAAACATGTATGTAGAGTCAGTTGCCATGACAAGCTCATGTAAGTGTCATATAGTTGCATACACAATACCCTACAGTAAAGTATTACCCAAAATGTATTTGATAAATTTGATAAATACATTTTGTACATATATATACAACTGCACCCTAAAACCACTGCTGTACTTTTGAGGGAACGTTTACACTGTTTGTACCTTGAATGAAAAATGTACCTGAACAGAACCTTCATTTCTGACAGTGCAGAAAACGGCCTATCACGCAGCTCTAGTATAGTCACGGGTGGAGTTTGTGCTACTTGATTTGATGTTTTGTGGGTTTTATTTTGGTATGATGGTCCATGGGAGTGTCTATTAATGTCTCAGGAAATGCAGTTTAAGTGGTTAAGTTAGATTAAGTGACCCACAACAGGGAAATTTCATCTCCTCATTTAACCCATCCATGCAGTGAAACATCACATACACACTAGTGAGCACACACACACACACACACACACACACACACACACACACACACACTAGGGGGCAGTGAGCACACTTGCTCGGAGCGCTGGGCAGCCCTATCCACAGCGCCCAAGGGTTAGATGTCTTGCTCAAGGGCACCTCAGTCATGTACTGTCAGCTCTGGGGATCAAACCGGTGACCTTCTGGTCACAGGGCTGGTTCCCTAACCTCCAGCACATAACTGCCCACTTTTTATTTATTTATATATTTTATTTATGTATTTATTTGCTTATTTTTTATTTTTTGAGATTAAGTTAATCTCAATCATCAAAGCCACTTGGTTGCATTATGTCTTTTACCTAATTAACTGATATCTGCTTGGAAATTTGGCCAATTGAATTGAAAACATGTTAACACTAATTATTTTCACGCTAATGTATGATGGCTAGTAAAACAAGCCTGTTCTTCGAATGCAGGTGAAACCTTACCTAAGACTCTGTCTATGCTGCTGCCTCACTGCTAATATGCCAAGATTATATTACTAATCAACTTTAACAACAACTGTGCTGCTAGGACCTTCCTATCTAGACCATGGTGCTTTGAGATAAAACACCTGACCATGGGATATTTCTCCACTTCTCCTTAATGGGCTTGGGCCCAAAGAAGGCGGCAGTGTTTCTGGATCCTGTATGTGTTTTATTCTTTAACTTCCATTTTTGGATGCAGCAACGAATGGCCTTCCAATGAGAAAAGTGTCCATAGGTGTTTAGGTGTTTCTCTTGTTGCTTCAGTATGCTCAGATCCCACCTTCTCCATCAACCAGCCTCATACCTTCTGATGGAGGGGTTGACCCACAGACAGTGAGGCTTCGCCCCCAGACCCTCCAGGTGGGCTCGATGGACGTGAAGTTTAGTGACTCGCTCGGTTAATCCAGCATCTTGTATACAAAAGGCCACTTTGCCATCTGTGCTCAGGTGCTTCCATCCATCTAAATATGACCTTCGGAGAGAGCTGGGGGAGTGTTAATTAAAATGAAGCTGAGCAGTGTACAAGCTTAAACACTGTTAACCCCTCAAAATCCCAGACTTTTTACATGCTAAAGCTTATCCTTCAGTAACTACAGGGACTTTGGTGCAAACTGGCTGAGCTATTCTCAGGTTGTAGAAGTGTGTAATAAAACTTTAGGCCTGCCAGTGGAAGCTGGACATTTAAGGGGTGAGATGACTGAGATTTATAGAAGCCAAGCCATGGACAAATAAATCGGTGGTGATTTGTACAGTTTCAGTTGAAAGTTTGCACTGACCTGACAGAATGTACACAGTTGTTTTACTAGAAAAGTGACTGTAGCTTGTGTAAATTCACAAGATTTAACATTGAATAAGCTTGTGCTGTCGGCTCGGAGATGATCTGTGAGGAGTTCACATGGTGATGTCGGTCCAAGGAATTGACTACAATGTCATCTAGATAGGGGTACAATCTAGCATGGTATTAACCAATCTTTGAAGAGTATCTGATACATCTTTTTGGCCAAAAGCCATCACTGTGTACTCATCCATGTTTTCTGGGGTTCCAAAAGCTGACATTTCAGATGCTTCAGGAATCAAAGGATCGTTTTCAGATGCACTTTATGTTACAGACTCTACTGTCTAGCCAAGTATCACCACTCTTGTCAGCTGAGGACTGATACGGCTGCATGTTTTCATCCTAAACCAGCAGGAGTGCCTCATATAACTACTCCACTGTCTGAACACTGAGACCAACTGATTAAACAAGTGGAGTCAGGTGTGTTTCTGCTTGATTGGAATGAAAACCTGCAGCTACACCAACACTTTGTGGATAAAATTGGTGATGCTTGCTGTGACTCATATTTAGGACCATAACAGCGACAAAGATAAATAGTGAAGTTTACGCATTTACATACAGCACTGTGCAAAAGTTTTAGGCACCTGAGAAAATTTGATTTTAAAAGCGTTAAAAGGATTATTTGTAGTTCTGTGGCTCTGTCTAAAAGACAGGAGGCTGAGCTGGAGGTGGCGGAGATGAAGATGCTGAGATTTTCGTTGGGAGTGACAAGGATGGACAAGATTAGAAATGAGCAGATCAGAGGGACAGTGAAGGTGGAGCAGTTTGGAGATAAAGCCAGAGAGGCCAGGTTGAGATGGTTTGGACATGTGTTGAGGAGCAATAGTGGAGATATTGGGCAAAGAATGTTGGAGATGGAGCTGCCGGGTAGAAGGAGAAGAGGTAGACCTCAGAGAAGGTTTATGGATGTAGTGAAGGTGGACATGGAGATGGTTGGTGTGTAAGTAGAGGAGGCAATGGATAGGGCAAGATGGAGGCAGATGATCCACTGTGGCGACCCCTAAAGGGAGCAGCCGAAAGAAGAAGAAGAAAAGGATTATTTGTAGTTACTTATTTTCATTATCTGTAACAGTTTATCTCTCAATAATTATATAATTGAATTAAATCAGGCTGGCTAATGATGTAATTAAATAAATTTGTGATGGTTGGAGGCATCCAATAGAAATCTGGAATCAAATGTTCTTCAAACTAGCTCATAAGAAATATAAACTTTATTTAAATAAAAAAAAGAACATTTTGACAATGTTTACTGTATTGGTTATTTGCATGAATTCCATTTTTTTCTAAATTGTATTTTTACAATTTTTTTTTAAATTTTGAATAGAACTGTATAATTTATGGCTGTAGCTATTTTTAAAGTATAATGTATTTTGTGCTACCTCAACATATCTGTGTGGTGTGACCATACATATTTGCTTTTGAGTCCTTTTGGAAAATCATGTCAGGTGGCTCATCACGTATTCCTGGCTTGGTCCTGGAGGAAAGCTGCTTCGTTTCACTGTGTACTTGTATAGAGCTGAAATGACAAAGCCTGACTTGATTTGACTTGAAGCTGTATGAGGGAACACTAAGAGTGCGCAGAGCTGAAAGAAGCGTGAGGACAGCTAATGAAGAATCTATAATGGAATCTCTTTGATAGGATTTGTTGCTCACAGCGTAATTCCGGATGTGGATTTAAAAGATTTAATCAGGATCGTGTTGTTTTGTGTAGCTTATCTCAATCACTTCTGTCTTATTTTGCTCAAATTTGACCCTAAAGAATGATTTGTTTCATTAATAGCACAGCAGTTCATAGATATGACTGGATAAAAATACAAAAAAAAAAAAAAAACTTAATCAAGATGTTTTTATTACTTTCAGTGAATTTTTAACATTGTAATTGTTTGATTGAATGAACTTAAACATTAAAATCATATGGTTTTCATCTCAGAGTTAACAAAGTTTCCAGTTTTTGTTACAGTTTTGTTACAGTAGCAACAGAGCAACAGTGGTTGCACGTTCTGACAAAAAAAAAAAAAAAAAATATATATATATATATATATATATATACACACACACACACACACACAAATATGTATATATATATATATATATATATATATATATATATATATATATATATATATGCCTGTAAATATGATCTACACCAGACTGCTGCTTTTTGCTTTTGTTAGTTTGCTGCTTGTTGATTTATCCATAGCTCTCCTGCAGGTGTTGAATGTTTCATTTGCAAAGATATGTAGACGTATTTGAGTAAGAGGTGCTACAATCACTATCAGAGCAGCACAAAGCTGGGCTTCACCCTGTACTACTATGGATGAGTTGAACGGTCAAACTAGGAAAATGATATTTATACAAAACTGTAGTGTTAATAAACTGAAAGCCATGGTCAGATAAGTGTTACTGTCAGTTGTGGAAAATGTGATGAAAATGAAGAAAACCCTACTGTGAGTTAGAAGATGTGTCCAAACTTTTGACTACTGCTGTTTGAGAGAGGGTGCGTGTGTTGGCTGGAATATTCGGCTGCCGTGACTTATGTGTGCTATAAAATAAGGACACGCTCTGCCAAAATGGCTGATGGACCTAATTTAATCTTTTAGGAAGGACAAAGAGGATGATGGGAGTTGACAAGTGTGGCTTAGAGGAGGACAGTAAGGCAGGAGTGTTGGAGTAAAGCAGCTCGGTATGTGTGTTCTGCTGGATTTAAGTGGTTAGAAGCCCCAGTCCGTCACAGTCAGTGATGGGATTAGTCATTTTTAGCCTTTAATTCAACTGTAAGGATCATCCTCAGTCTTGTGTTGTACATTGTTAGTGTCTTATGACTGTTATCACTTTAATAGGCCAGGACATGTTTGGTACTTTTTACTTTTTGCACTGGAGCTACGAAGCTCATGTAGCTAACAAGGAATGGACGCTTCCACCCCAAGAATTAGCATGGTGCTAACTGTTTGCCTAGATCATCACACATTTGTACACTATGTATGTTCTGGAGATTCGGTGACCTCTTTGGTGGAAATGTGCAACTGCACTCAAAGAACATTTTCAAGGATTCAAGGATTCAAGGAGATTTTATTGTCATTCGCATCACATGGTACATGAGGTGGAACGAAATTAAGATCTCATGGTCCAGTTAACACCCAAGAGCTGTTATTAAAATAGATAAATAAATAGAAGTACACAAGAGAGGGAGAGTAGGAGAGAAGGCAGTTAGCAGCAATATGAAGTCCAGAGTGCAAGTTTGCTATAGCAGCATGATATTGACTTAGAGCAGTGGATAAAGTGTCTAGATAAAGTGTCTCAGTGCGGTTTAAAGTGACAGTGCCTGTAACAGTACTTGTTCTTGTAAGTGTCAGTTGGAATTTAGGAGCCTTACAGCTTCTGGTATGAAGCTGTTTCTGAGTCTGGTTGTTTTGCACTTGATGCTCCGCAGCCTCCTGCCTAAGGGGAGCGGGACAAAAAGTGCATGTGCTGGGTGGGTGGGATCCTTCCTGATGCAGGTAGCCCTTTTCCTGCATCTGGAGGTGTAAATGTCTGTGGTGCTGGGGAGGCTGACTCCAGCAATCCTCTGTGCAGCCTTCACCACCCTCTGCAGTGCTTTCCTATCTGCAGCAGAGCAGCTTCCATGCCACACGTTGATGCTGGAGCACACGACGCTCTCCACCACACATCTGTAGAAGGAGGTGAGGACTGCCCTCCCGAGTCCAGCTCGTCTCAGCCTCCTGAGGAAGTAGAGCCGCTGATGTGCCTTCCTGACCAGAGTGGAAGTGTTGTTGCTCCAGGTGAGGTTGCTGCTCAGGTGCACACCCAAGTACCTGTAGCTGTCGACCACTTCCACCTCAGAACCTCCAATGTGCAGAGGGAGGTGGTCATGATGGCCCCTTCTGAAGTACACAATCATCTCCTTCGTCTTCTTTACGTTGATGCAGAGGTTGTTTTCTCTGCACCAACCCTCCAGGTGTTCCACCTCCTGCCTGTAGTTGGACTCATCTCTGTTTGCAACGTGGGTTGTGCTTCAGCCCCCATCCCTGAGCGGATTAATATGATGATTGAAAGAAAAGCTCGGTCTAAACTTGGTGAAGGAGCGTCTGATCTACTACTGTCATCACATCTTCATCAGTATGATGCTGATTTTGAGATTATTTGAGGCCTAAAGATCGAGCTGGACCTTCTTTTTGAGGCTGTACGTGATGTTAATACATAAAGACGCATAACCTGGTGTGAAAACTCCTGAATCGAAGCCTCTGACGTTTAAATGATTATTTCAGGCTTTACAGGGTGACTCACAGCAGCGCACACTCACCATATTTTATCCTGTTTTAATTCCCCTGAATTTGTAATGATGCTTCTTTCAGTTTGAGCAAAAAATCATACACAGTGCAGCTTATTTTATCTCTAATAGACTTACTTATGTGGTTTCTGACACAAAATGCCAGTACAGATTACTCAAATACTGATTCTTAAAGTTTCTTAAAGCTGAAATTTCAACAAGACAGAAAGAAAACGCATTGCAAAATGCAGTGTTCTGAATCAAAATGACATAGGCAACTTATATTTGCCTGTAAAAGCTATGCACACCAGACATGAGAGGATTTTTTTTTGTTTTGTTATTTATTTATTAGTTTTTTCTTGATTTTGCCATGTTTTTCACTTAAATTACTGGAAGAGTAGAAGAGGCACCGAGATATAAGAAGCACTGATGTATCACTGAGATGTCTGTAACCCAGTTTGAGCCAATTTTAAAGACACACACATCAAAGCAGAGAACAACCTCACCCTTTAGATAGTTGTTATCATTTTCTAAGACACAATAGTCTGACCAGCTTGGCTGTTGCTATGCCAACAGCAGAGACAATAGAGATTGCTGGACTGAGTTAAGGCCATCTGAGTAAGTTTGTAAAATTGTGGAGAATGCTTTGCACTATGAAAAAGCAAATTAAGAAGAAGTTTCCCCACCTTGTTGAGTAGCTAAAACTTTAGAAATGCTTTCACTTACAGCTCAGATCTCTGTAAATTTATAAACACCTTAAACAGAGTAGACTTGTCTGATTGAGGCCATTCGGAAAACAACTTCTACCCAATTGAACGAGGTGGGTAAACCACTAAATAATCCGTTAAATAGAAGAAGAATAATGGTGTAAATGTCTGTATCTGATTACATTCCCTATCGGAAAGTTTAAGTCTGTTCTGCATGTGCGTCACGTCATATTGAGAGTTTATATCGTTCAACACGGCGGAGCAGAAACTGGTCTGCAGAGGAGACAAAGTTTATGTTCTGATCTTTAAAAGACGGCGGTGGGACGGACGTCCAGCTTATGTGCCTCAGAACACGACGTCAACCTCTCGGCCTTCTTTAATAAGGACATGTGAAGGACGTTTTCCTGAGTCTGATGTCATTTTAAAGTCATTAAAAACACAAGCACTGCTCACTGCTGCTCAACTCACTCTGACTGGACTCTGGTTGTCATGGTGGTTCTCTATGCATGCACATAATTTTGGATCGAATTACTTGTATTTTCATCAGATTGTTGAGTAGCGTGAGAATAAACACCTCAGTCTTAATGTATATTCGTAATGTATTCGTCGGATTGGAATGTAAACAGAGCCAATGACATGTCATTCAGATGTTTGTCACCATGTTTGAGCTGCTTTTGCAGATAATGATCCTTTTGGTGTTTGTGAAAAAGTTTAAGTTGCTTGGACACAGCTGTCATCTTGGTTGTCACCATGACGCCAGAGATGACTGTGATTGGTCTCAATAAATCTTTTTGTTTCAACTTTTTCCATCTGCGTAATTTGCTCAGCTACATTGTAAAGGAGGGTCGCCCTCAACGTACTTCTGAGTTGATAAAACGTTGATTGATTGACTGACTGACTGGATCCTTTGGCCACATGAGTACCCTCTTAAAAAAGATGGTCCTGGTTTCTTTAGTAAAGAAATTGGTTCTATATAGAACCTTGAATACTCGAAAAAACCAAACAAAACACCTTTGCATCCTTAAAGGGTTCTTTGCGTTGTGAAGGGGTTCTTCAGACTGATGGAAAATGTGCTGTAGATTTTGAAAATGGTTCTTTTACTGTTCGTGTCAAGCTTGTAACAATAGAAGAACCCTTTTGGGTGCTACATAGAACCCTTTTTAAAATAAAAAGGTTCTATAGAGAACCATCTATAGCACATTTTATAAATAGCAGTGAGTCACACAGTGTCAGATACCACATAATCAAGACTATTAGAGATACTGAACACCTCCACACGGTTTGAGGCGAGTGTGTAATAATGTAAGCATGCAGTCAGCACCATGCTAAGTGGTGGCTTTCAGCTTCCATTGATTAGCTTCATTAGCCTCAGAGCTCCAGTGCAACACTAAAGAAGCAAAGCTCAAGTTCAAAGACGTGATAAACAGTCAATCTTAGCCTTTAATACAACTATTGGGCTCATCCTCAGTCTTCTGTTTTACATTGTTGGTGTGCTGTGATGGTTATCACTGCGATGCCCGAGGTATCTGTGCAGGACTGTAGTTGCCGTTATGTCCTTCGTCTGTATTTTAATCACGTCTGTATTTATGGAGGAATAAAAACGAATTTGGTTCAACTTGGTATGCGCCATCAGCCTTGGAGGGAAAGTGTATGGCAGACAGCCAAAATGCAGGCATCTCATCTTCACTAAGAGGACTCAAAAGAGTGAAATATAAGCTTCTGATGAAAAGGTGCTACTTCATAAAGCTGAGACAAGTTCGAAATAATTACTCTGAAAATGTTCTGTAATCTCTCGGAACCTCAGCTGTAAAACAGTCAAGCAAAACCAAAGGCTAATATGTTCGTTAGAGGAACGCTTATCTTCAGTATCCGAAAGTGTGGTAGTGGTGTGGAACACTTTCTATGAATGTCACGTTTGTAATCATCTATGAACACATTCATAATGTCATAATGTATTCATAAGGCATCATAAATATGGCTATACATGTTTATAAAAATGCATTACGTGTTATAAGCTATATGCTTATTATGCATTATGAATTGTTAGCATAATGCATTATAAGTGCTGTTCATAACACATTATAAGAGCTCATAAGTTGTATGTGTCCACTCTAGAGTTTACTCATTACAGGCTTCAGATGTCAGAGTTTAAACTAGTGCTGCCATCAGTCTCTCTGCGTTTTCTGTTTTTACAGAGGGGATCTGTAGACGGCCGCTATCTGCAGATCTTAGATTACGCGCTGGAACATAAACAGACAGACACTGGGTGATGTAAGCAGGTGCTGTAGGGTTGTTTTGAGCTTTAAAGACTAGTCGCAGAACCTTGAAATCTATCCTGAATGATCCAGCCAGCCAGTGCAGCTCTTATAAAGCAGGACTGATCTGATCTGTCTGTGGTGTTTTTGTTAGGATGCACTGCTGCTGCATGAAGCTGTCAGTTTCCAATTGCTTTGATGAGTTCTAGTCACATTGTTGTGAAAACCTGCCCGAAAGGCAAGAAAAAACATTGAAAGGTCCAACAGAGGGAAGTGCATTGTGGCTCATTTTGATATTGGAGTATATTTCAGTTACTGAACAGATATTCGGATCACCACAGGGGGAAAAAGGGTTTTAGCTTTCTATTAACTTGAAATTCACAAACTGATAAACTGGTGCATCACCCTGCTAGAAAAACTAGCATAGACCAGTATGTAACCAACAAAACCAGCATATATTGTGTTGTGGATGCTGGTATGCTGGCCAGCCATGCCGAGTGACCAGCTAAACCTGCACTAGACCAGCATAAACCAGCACAAACCATTTTAGACCAGCAAGGAATTCTTGCTGATTTGTGCTGTTTATTTCAGCAGGTCAGCGCTAACAGGGTCAAAATTCAGCATGTGCAGAAATGTATCAGCTGACGGAGATCTTCACTTTAAACAGTATTATTTATTTAGGTTTTATTCTAATAAATAAAATATTATAAACATTGTAAAATAAATAAATAAATAATGAAATGAATAAAAGAAATAATAGAATTTTAGTTTTCTTATTGCTTGTTTTCTAAATAGATTTCTACTGCATTTTAATTTGTTTTCATTCAATATTTTATTGATATGTTATGCCTGTTTCAATAAATCAGTTTGTCTTTTGGATTTTCATTGGTTTTAGTTGATAAATTTGATTTCAACTTTTTTCAGTCTGTGTAATTTGCTCAGCTACATTGTAAAGGAGGGTCACTACTGATGTTTTCATGGACTCCTAGCTATTCCTACTACCAATACTACTGCTATTACTATTAGTAGTATAATTATTTGTAGGTAGTTTGACCAGAGGAGGATGGGTCCCCCCCTTGTGAGCCTTGGTTCCTCCCAAGGTTTCTTCCTGAGCTCTGAGGGAGGTTCTCCTTGCCGCTGTCGCCCCCTGGCTTGCCCACCTGGGGGGAAGCTGCTTTGTGACAACATCAGTTGTAAAAAAAAGGGCTACAATTTGCTTTGATTTGATTTGATTTGACCCTCAATGTACTTCTGAGTTGGTAAAATGTTGATTGATTAGTTGATTGGTTGATGATTGATTGAAACCTTTGGCTGCGTGAGTACCCTCTTAAAAAAGATGGTCCTTCCAGGTTTCTTTAGTAAAGAAATCGGTTCTATATAGAACCATGAACACTAAAAAAAACACCTTCACATCAGGAAATGGTTCTTTGCACTGTGAAGAGGTTCTTCATGCTGATGGAAAATGTGCTATAGATGGCTCTAAGGAGAAGCTTTTTGAAAGTAGTTCTATATAGCACCCAAAAGGGTTCTGTTGTTGTTACAGTGTCAAGCTTGTAAAAAGAGAAGAACATTTTTGGGTTCTACATAGAACCCATTTAAAAAAAGGTTCTATAGATAACTGTCTATAGCACATTTATGCACGTTTTCCATCAAACCCTTTCATGATGCAAAGAACCCTTTAATCAGGCAGAGGGTTTTTCCCCCACACAGCCTGACCAAAGGCAGCTGAATCTGCTTTTAAACAGCCTAATCTGACGAGGCTGTAAACGGTCTGTTTTGTGTTCTGTTATTATTGTAGACCCTGAAGGACCCGACGTTGGCAGCGAGGAAAGATTTCCAGAGAGAAGCCGAACTCCTGACCAACCTGCAGCATGAACACATTGTCAAGTTTTACGGTGTGTGTGTGGACGGTGACCCCCTCATCATGGTGTTTGAGTACATGAAGCATGGAGACCTGAACAAGTTCCTCAGGTATGCTAATCTCCCAATACTCAATATATACACAGCTGGATGCAACAGTGTGCTGGTCAAATGATCTGGTTTGGTGATTTTTTAAGTGAAAATAAGTTACACAGCCTCTACAGAGACACACTGAGATATAGCATTTTCTACTGATGGACGGATGGACGGATGAATGGATGGATAGACAGACAGACAGACAGACAGGGATGGATGGATGGATGGATGGATGGACGGGTGAATGGATGGATGGATGGATGGACAGTCATGGATGGATGGATGGATACCATAGACAGATGGATGGATGGATGGATGGATGGATGGATGGATGGATGGATACTATAGATGGATGGATGGATGGATGGATGAATGGATGGACAGACAGAAAGACAAACGGACAGACAGGGATGGATGGATGGATAGATGGATAGATACCATAGATGGATGGATGGATACCTTAGATAGATGGATGGATGGAGGGATAGATAGATAAGTGGAAGAAAAAGAAAAATACAGACAGATGGACAAACAGAAAGATGGATAGATGGACACCATAGATACATAGATAGATACTGTAGATGGATGGATGGATGGATGGATGGATGGATGGATCCCTTCAGGTTGGATGGATGGATGGATGGATCTGTCCATCCATCCATCCATCCTGAAGGGAAATTAGTGTTTCAGTAGCAAGACCTAGAATTGCACATAAACTTACATGGAAAAAAAAACAGAAATAAAAGTAGACATAAGTTAAAGTATAAGAGAGTAGAAATGAATGTATATCTATTTGCGTATTTACATGGCATATAAGACAGATTTATTTACATGACAGCAGGCACTAAGTGGTATGAGGTAGTTTTTTTTGTTAGTTTGCTGCTCATTGATTTATCCATAGTTCTATCACATGGGCTGTCCAGTGTAATCTACTGGATACTGTAGATACTGAAGGTTTCACGTTAAAGGCCCTTTAAAAGCTGTATTTGAATGATAGCGTTATGATCACAGATTCTATCAGAGCAACACACAGCACTGCGACTGGTCTTCAGCCTAAACTACTATGGATGCTTTGAAGGGCAGTGTGTGAACTCAGGAACCATTCGGAAGTTCGAAATCAGTGTTTTCAATAATATGAAACCACTGTTGTTGCGTCTATTTGTATAAACTTATTGTAATATAATGCTAATACTTTACAAATTCCACATAATTTGAAGAATTTACCAGAATGATTGCTAAAGATTGCTCTAAAGGAAAATCTGTTGTTTATTATCTTGCTTACATTAAAATGTCAAAGAAACCAAACGTTTCGGTGCTTATTCAAGGAAAACTAGCCTTTTTTTTTGCACACATAAACACCCCTCTATTCAGCATTTTAAGCATCTCTTTGCCAGGAGAACACCACTGAGCGTACTCTTATAATGCTAAATAAGGTGTGAGAATATTTGTAAAAAGGTGTATGTGTGTATATATATATATATATATATATATATATATATATGTGTGTGTGTGTGTGTGAGTGTATGTATGTATGTATGTATGTATTCTTCAAAAAGCCCACTGACATATACAGCATACCAGACACACCTGCAGATGTGATGCAGCAGGATTTAGGGCCTTGAGGAGCACCGAGTTCAGGATGTTTGGTGTATTTTCCGGTCTGCTGGTACAGAGAGCTGGTCTTTGCATGCTCACTTGAGGAGTGTATGACATTTAGGGGAAGATTACCGGAGCAGAAAGGGCGCTTGCTTGATTTCCAGTTAAAGTGAATGAGATTCTATATCAAAAGACTGAGGAGCTGTGTTGGGTTTAGCCCATGAATCAGAGATGTGACTGTGTCCAGTCCAGACAGGCTGGAGCCCTGGGGTGCATATGAGCCTGCTGTACTGTGTCGTTTAATTTCAGTTTAAACGGCTGGTTACACTTTATTTAAAGGTTACATGGCAAAAAGTCATACGTTAGCAAATGAAAACAATGAGTGAGTTCACGTGCACTCCATAATCCGATCATAAGCTGATGTCTGCAGGTCTCTGATTATTCAGATGGTCGTGTAAACAGCTCACTCTGATTTCTTTGATCAGAGTAAGGTCTAGAAATCTGATAAAGAGGCTGGATTGTAGCTCAGTAATCAGATTTCTCAGTGCTGTGAGCTCTTACTCTGATTTCTTTCTGGTTTCTCAGTCTGAGCATGTGTGAAAACAGACGGCGGTACTGGAAATACGCGAGCAGCGTCGCCACGAGACGCGGCAAAACACTTTTGGAGCGACGCTGAAACCAAATACATGCTTTACGAAATGAAGGGTTTAAATATTCTTTGTCTTCTCGATGGTGTGTGTTCATATTTTCAGGGAAAGTGATGAAAAGTTAAAAAAAGAAGAAGAAAGGCCGTAACACATAGTTTGAATTTTATGTTTTGTTTACGTCACGTCGTCTTCTGTGAGTTTATTGGCTGGTTGTAAAGCAAAATTCTGATTACTTTCTGGCTCATGTCGACCCGGCGTTTCCCGGGTAGCCAATTTCTATACGTTTATAACCACCTTTTTTAACCACACACACACACACACACACACACACACACACACACACACACACACAATCTAATCTGCTATCCTTCTGGGTTGTAAGGGGTTCTAGAGCCAATCCCAGCAGTCATTGGGTGGAAGGCAGGAAAACACCCTGGTCATGCCACCAGTTCATCACTGGGTTAATTTTAACTTGTGAAAAAGAGTTTCCAGATAATTTATAAGCAAAATTATTAACGTTATTTCCACCCAACGTTCAATCCACCTGAGGACAGCTGGGATAGGCTCCAGCACCTCCTCAACCCAGAAGCAGAAGCAGCTTGGAAGATGTGTATGTATGTGTGTGTGTGTGTGTGTGTGTGTGTGTGTGTGTGTGTAGAAGATTTCTCAAAACAAGTACAGTTATCTGCCAATGGAACATGACATTTTCATTACTTAAAATGACTGAAAACAGGCAAAAATGTACAGAAATGAGTTAAAAATCAATACAATTTACTTACAAAATTCTCATGATAAGAAATAGAAAATAAATACAGGCTAGATTTAAGATGTTTTCACCTGGTAAGGCATCATTTTGTGCAGTGTACCGACTAGACAACATATTCATATGCATTGAGATATGTATTTACAATGTAATTCATTCAGTACTTGGCAATTATGAACAGTATCTGCAGATGTTTATGTAATGAATTGGACTGACACACGGACCATTAACCTAAATTGACAGACGGGAATTTGACGCTGAAATTTGTCTAACTTTCACTCAAAGGCCGTTTTGAATGGAAATGGTTGGTCTTTGAATGTTGCACAGTGCTGTGTGTCAGTGTTGACGTTCACGCAGCCACAGTCCAGGAGGAGAACTGCGAGATGCTCACGCTAGCATGCAGCGTTGAATATAGTAAAATTCACGGAACAGTCATTATCATACAGGTGAAGATATAATCCCTTCGAATTTCAGTCACGGTGAAATGAAATATTTAAATGCTTTCTATGGAAATCTGACATAAACAGTGGCCTTTTGTCTCATATTAAAAGGTATCAGGCCGAGATGAGATCCTGCTCCTTTCATTTCCTGTCGTCCTTGTGCAATATTGCTCCAGTGCGAGCTATCAGAGCGTGATGGATGGGTAACAACCTTTTGTGGAGGAATTGTACAAGAAATAAGAGGTGGATACACTGCGTACATCGCTCCTGACAAGGCCCGTCCTGGGAGCGAGAATTGCCTTCTATTTCCTGCCGGCTGGATTAAGAGGGATAACATGTTACTACAAAAGCGCCAAATGCGTGATGACACCGTGTCCTGATAGACGCTGGGTAATGCACATTCACTGTGCTGAGAAAGGAGAATCTTATTTATGCCCCCCTCCTCCACCTCCACCATGCGCTCGCCTCCTGAGTCACTGCATGCCGGTGCCTCGGCGGGGAGCACGCTGCTCCTGGATGACGGAGGGGGCGCGCCGATATTCGTGACTGAAATGTAGGCCGTGCTAGTGCTAATGCCATTAGCATTAGCATATTTGTCTTTGCTCATTTGGAGCTCGCGTCCTTCCAGGAGGAACGTCGCTTCATCAAGAGAGACGACGGAAATCCAATAGTCGCTCTGCTTGCTCCGGGTTCTGGAGTTGAACTGGTTGAGTTCAGTGATTTCTCAGAGCTGAAGCACTAAATGGCAGCACAGCCCAGGAGAAGGTCTGTTCCTGAGTGAACCGGCTGGGAAGGGGTTGGTAAAACCCTTTTAGCAGTTACGTTTTATTTTGGTGTCTGTATTTATGAATTGTTAGCAGTGAGTGTCAATACAAAACCTTCTAAGTACATTTTTGTTGTTTTTTGTTTGTTTATTTATTTTGGACATGATTTGAAATTGAATCATGTTTCAAATTCCATGACAAATGGACCAATAGAGAATGACTTGGAAAAGTGTGTGTGTGTGTGTGTGTGTGTGTGTGTGTGTGTGTGTGTGTGTGTGTGTGTGTGTGTGTGTGTTTGTGTGTATCACTGTTGTCTGAAGAATATATATATATATATATATATATATATATATACACACACATATGCACAAGGAAGCATTCTTTTGATTAAGTTCAGTTCATATAAAAAAATTATAACAAAATAAATTAATCATTCAGATCATAGTTATTTACAATAATTATTTTCTGACTGATTTAAATCCAATGCATTAATAGCAATGGTCATAAGCTAAACATACACAAAATCATCACTTATAGGGCACTTTCTATTGAGTGGTGTCCAAACCGCAACCCCTAAATGTATCCTTTTTTTAAGGATCTTTTCTTTTATTATTATTGTTTCTTTTTAAAAAAAATTAAAAGTTTAACTGATTAAATTCTAATTTTAAAAAAGTTTTTTTTTTTTTTTTTTTTTTTTAAATTTCAAAAAATTGCTGTCCCACATTGTCATCCCTACCGAAACACAAGTTTTATTCAGTGGGCGGGGCCTTATTGTAGCCACACCCCTGCATGTTACAGCAGGAAGTGAGGCTGCATCCCTGTCCCTCATGGCCACATGGTGAGCAGATCCCATCATTTTGAAGTAAATGTGTTCCAAAGTCTGGAAATCAGTGTCAAACATTAAGAGTCATCAGATTTTCTGCAGTTACGTTTTTTTGTGATTTAATGAAAAATTTGATGATTAAGCAACTGGTCAGTGCTCTGTGTGCTGGTCATGAACTGGCTGCTTTTGAGTTCTGCTCACTGATGAAACGTGCGGTAAACTTTGTTTCATGTTTTGATTATTTTGCCTTAACAAAACGAAATATTCAATCATTAGTCTTAATAAAATAAACATATAACGCAAACACTTTAACATGAATATGAAACAAATTATAAACACAGTAAAGCTGATTCTGATCTGTTCTCAGAGCTCATGGTCCTGATGCTATGATCCTGGTTGACGGGAAGCCGCTGCAGACCAATGGGGAGCTGGGCCTGTCTCAGATGCTGCACATAGCCACTCAGATCGCCGCGGGGATGGTTTATCTGGCATCCCAGCATTTCGTACACAGAGACCTGGCAACCCGGAACTGCCTCGTGGGTAACGGCCTGCTGGTCAAGATTGGAGACTTTGGAATGTCCAGAGACATTTACAGCACTGACTACTACCGGGTAAGCCTGAGATATTATACTACCACACTTATCTAAATACATTAACCCATAGTGACCCTTCATAGTTGAGAGTTATTACAGTCACTTTGATCTTCTCTTTGAATTCAATTACATAATTACATCATTACTTCCAGTTACATAACATGTACATTCAGTTTACAGTCTCTCTCAACAGATTCAGACTTTTTTCAGTGCTTTAACGTGTCAAAACAAAGTTAAACCACTAACTTTAATTCAAATCCTAGCAAAATATAGCAGAAATATTAAAGAAAAATCAATGGAATGGACTGAAAGGCAAGAACTGCACTTTTCACGCTGTTTATCCACCGGTTTGAATGAATTATGAATGTATATGACATTATAACATGATTTTGTCATCGCTGAGACTCTTTAGGGTTAAACATTTCACACACTGAGTGATATTTATGAGCAGTTTATTCACCAAATATGAGCTCGACAAGCTCGTATAGATGCTTTTGTATAAAAGCCCAGAGCACCTGTGGACGTTTAGCAGAGCCGATATCTGAAACAAACGGAGCAGCGTAATTAGTTTAGAATGGAGGAGAACAGAAGTCGTCAGAGCTGAAATTTATCTTGCATAAAGAGGCCACGGGCAGAATTAAGTGATTGATTAACCATCAGATGCCCATGAAATACGCATTCATTTTGCATCTTGGGATTGTAAATTGTGATAGATTTATAATTACCTGGCTAAACTTGGCTCATATTTCATCTGCCTGTGATGGGGGGTGGGTGGGTGGGGTGGGCTATTGCCTGATCACTGCAGCCGTGGGTTTGCAGCATTCGCGTCTGTTCATGTATGGCTGGCTGTTTGTCTGGAACACATTATGCAGTGAACACTTCAGATTAAAGAAACACTTCACACCAAAACGATAATACGGCCAACGCTGTTTGAAACGAACGCCAGGCGGCACGAGTGAGGTGGTATAGCAGTAGCTGCATCCAGCTTCTGTTCATTATTAGCTTTGAGGGGTGGGGGGGGGGGGGGGGGGGGGGGGTTGGGGTCCACTTGAGTAAAAGTACTAAAGTATTTACCTTCAAATGTACTTAAGTATAAAGTAAAAGTACTAAAAGAGTAATTCTGGCTCTGATGTCCTGTTATCATTTTTATAACCAGACTGGCTTCATGAACTCATTTCAGGTGAAAGTCCTCCAGCGTCTCTCTTGGTAAACCAGTCTTTTAATAGAACGTCATTAATTAGTGACGCTGACGTCTATTAAAATGATCAGAAGCACAAAACACTGAAGGTAAACAGTTTCCATCAGGGAGAACCGAGTGGCTCTGAAATCACTTTTTACACACAAGCAAAGTTTCAGTTTCAGATTTATTTACAACTTAGTTCCAAGTTTAAGTTGAATAAAAACTGGCTTTAAACTCAGGATCACAGATGAGCTCCTTTACTATGTTGATCTGTAGGCGTCTGTTCATAAACATAAACCAGCCCAAACTCATTTACTATAAAATGAAATGGTGTTTGTAGAAATTCAGAAAAAAGCCGCGTCAGTCTCGACTGCATATGTGGACATATTTCTATATTGTGCTCTATTTACACAAAGTTAGGTTAGTTCATCATTTATGTTGAACAGACTCTCCCAAAGTTTTACGCTGCTGCGCTGACGTTGAACCGTGTGCTGCACTGGGTCGGTATGACCAACAGGTCAAAACCAGCTCTAAACAAAGTGACCGCTGGACCCTGATTGGTGCTCTGGCTTTGCGCTTCTTTCGTTTTGACATGTTACGTTTTTATACACAGAAACCAAAAGGAACGACAGATTTCTCAAAATGTAGGAGGAAAAAGTCGGATATTAGACTCTGAAATGTAGTGGAGTGAAAGGAAAAAGTCGCCCAGTAATGGAAAAACTTCAGTACAGATACACCAAAAATACTAAAGTACAGAAACCAATTACATTTACTGAGTTACTGTCCACCACTGGTATTTAGATGTGCCGCTGTCTGGCATGCAGGTGACTAAAGTTCAAAGATTGTGATTTTGGCTCTGAAAACTACAGTTGGTTTAATCTGAAACATGTTTGCACTGTGACTCTTGATATGAGATATTGCAATATACACCAAATTATTTTAAGTGTCATTCATGTTCAGGTTGCCTGTTTGTTTCCCTTGAGCCTCTGAGCCCGCCAACAAATGTCTGTGCATGGGCCTGGTAGTAGTAATTTTGTTGTTGTAATCCCATTGTAATTTCTTAATTACATCTAATCCAATATAACCTCTATTTTTCCTGAATAAGGTGTTGGAAAAATTGTTTTGCACAACACCAGATCTTACACTGTCCTCTTCTCCTTATATAAAACCCTCTTACAGTAACAATGAAGCCCCTCTCTTAGTGATCAAACACTTCCAGGATTGACACAGTCAGTAGACTTTGCTAAAAGGCCTCCAGTCTTCAGGCTGAAAGCCCTAAATGAGCTGTTTCTGTGTGAAAACCAATCGCAGTGCCTGTTTTTGAGCTGAAGCGAGTGCCTTTGCTCGGCACTTAGCGCAAGGGGAGCTGAGGTACTGCCGCTTTGATGCCGCGTCCTTCTGTGAGCTCGCAACATGCCTATTTATACTATAACCAACATTTGTAATTACGAACCTCGCTGGTTCAAACAGGATTCTCCGTTTTATAGCTGCGGTACTAAATGAGGCTTTTGCAGCTGTCAGAACAATTTCATGACTTGAATCCAGAGTCCAACACACAGCCAGCAGTTCAATTAACCCACATTACGATGAACAACCTGGCTGTCAGTGCCGCAGTCGCCCTGGATACTCAACGTCTTTTACGGCAGCAGCCAGTCTGAAAAGAATATCTTAGAAAAATACAGAAGTAGTGGGAAAACTTTCTATGAATGTCACGTGTGTAAGCATCTATAAACACATTTATAACATGTTATAATGCATTCATAAGGCATTATAAACATGATTATAAATATTTATAAAAATGAATCACACTTCATTACACTTTATAGCCATGTATATTATACATTATGAATTAATGAGTTAATGTAATGCATTATAAGTAGTGTTAATAACCTGTTATACTGAGTGTGAAGTCACTGCGGAGCGAAAGTCTGGAGAGGGATAGGCAAGTGTAATTTGTTCCCTCACTGGTTCTAACGTCAAGCACTAGAACCCTCCACTCAGTAACACTACACTACAGTACAGTAATGGTAATTTCTGCTGCCGTTCTATTGGATATGCAGTGTTAAGTGAGTGCCAGGCTAACGGTGGTGCACATTCACAGTGGTGTACATTGACTTTCCCACTTTGGGTGAAACACTGATGGCAGGGTCGCAGGGTCGCCGGGCTCTCCCTTAGAGATAGAGTGAGAAACTCGACGATTCGGGAGCGGCTCGGAGTAGAGCCGCTGCTCCTCCACGTTGAGAGAAGCCAGTTGAGGTGGTTCAGGCATCTGGTAAGGATGGCCTCTGGACGCCTCCCTAGGGAGGTGTTCCAGACATGTGCGACGGGGAGGAGACCCCGGGGAAGACCCAGGACATGTTGGAGGGATTATATCTCTCGACTGTCTTGGGAACGCCTCGGCATCCCTCCGGGAAGAGCTGGAGGAGGTGGCGGAGGAGAGGGAGGCCTGGGCCTCTTTGCTTAGGCTGCTGCCCCTGCGAACCGGACCCGGATAAGCGGTGGAGGATGGATGGATGGATGGATTTCAGGCTTTACAGGGCGACTCACAGCAGCTCACGCTCGGCATATTTCAGCCTCTCCTCACTCATTAATGACACTTCGCTCAACTTTAACCAAATAATCTTGCGCAGTGCAACTGTAACAATAAAGGAATAGCAAAAATCTTTGATTACTCTGCTCACTGATACCATGATCGAGAATTTTCATATGTCTCATTTCTACAAGCCGGAGCACATTTTCATAAGCAGTCCCGTTGCCATTGCTAAGCGCCGAGCGTTGGCTGTAATCGCTGTTGAGGAAATATGTTACATTTGCCGTAAATGTCATCTAGTCCACCGAGTCACGTCTTGTTTAATATGCTCTGCGGCTTACTTTTCTTCGACCGTGCTGCTGAATAGCGGCTGCTCTCGTCAGCGACACGGAGAAATAAACATGCAACAATTTGCCGTCTCTGAGTAGCAGGAAACTGGCTAAACTCTAGCTAGATGACACCAGCACTGCGCGATCCACAGTGACCTCCGCAGACGTGAAAACAGAGCGTGATATTTCACAGAGCAGAAGAGCTTCTCTGGTAGAAGCTGACATTTTGAGCAAACCGTGGAACATATGGATGACAATTCGAAAGGTTGTGTTGCTCTTTCAGAGCGAGGCACGACTGAAACCTGCATTAAGACGGATACACGTGTTTGTTTTTGTTTCATTTGTAATAATATCTCCTCCTTTGTGTGCCGAACAGATTTGTACTTATTGTTTTGAGCTTTCTCCGATTTTTCTGCTACAAGGCCAATGTAGCTAATTGTCAATGGAAGCTTAACCAGCATACTAGCATCCAATACGCAACATAACGCTGCTGCCGGAACAAAACCTCGTATCTCCATTTTTTGTCATTTTTCAGTTTTTGACATAGTCTGAAAATGCCTATTGACTTTTACATTGTGTGTAAATTTCATGATAAACGGATCAAAAGAAATGGTGCAAAATGATGTGAAAAGGTGTCTGGTTCCATTGACTTACATTAAAAATAAAGTATGTTTTTCTTTCTCCTGTAAAGTTACTATTTTGGAGATACGAGGGTTTGATCTGACAGCAGCGATGTCCTGGTGTCGCTGGTCTCTGCTGGATTTTCTAACAGGGCCACCAATAACATGATGCTAACTGCATGCCTGAATCATCACACATCCACCTAAAGGCATGTGGAGTTGTGCAGCATCTCTAATAGACTTGATAATGTGGTTTCTGACACTGTATAACTCACTGTTATCTATAGCAGTGGCTAAACGTGTCTATAAAAGCCAGACCTTCAGTTTGGCCTAATTTATGCTAGCACTACTATGTCGGTTCTAATAGTATTTTAGCTCTAAGCTGATGCTGGTACCTGTGATTTTGTGGCTGTTCTACAGTGAGAATACTTGCTTGTCCACTAACTGGCCACATTATTAGAAACACCTACCTCATACTTCCACTAACTGACCACATTATTAGAAATACCAATTCGTACTTCCACTCCCTGGCCACTTTATTAGAAACACCTACCTTGTACTTCCACTAACTGGCCACTTTATTAGAAACACCTACCTTGTACTTCCACTAACTGGCCACTTTATTAGAAACACCTACCTTGTACTTCCACTAACTGGCCACTTTATTAGAAACACCAGCCATGTTCTTCCACTAACTGGCCACATTATCAGAAACACCTACCTTGTGCTTCCAGTAACTGGCCACTTTATTAGAAACACCCACCTTTTGCTTTCACTAACCGCCCACTTTATTAGAAACTCACCTTGTACTTCCACTGAGTGGCCAATGTCACATCATCATTATGTTGGTAGTTAATTTAACGTCTATGGCACTCAGTGTAGCTCCTGAAGTCGTAACAATTGGGACAGTTTGCTTGGTTGTATCTACTTAGATACTTCAGAGAAAACAATCCTGATTGGACACTTTTCTGTTGGGTGTTTTAAGAGTTAAGAGCCATTTCACCATGCAAAGACCATGTAAGCGTGCAAATGATTATTTGAGTGTTCAACCATCTCTTTAAAAAAATGCACAGTATTTGCAGAGTTTAAATGTACTAAGCATGGTGCTTCTATTTAAAAAAGCTAAAAATGAAGAGAAATGTACTTTGTATTTCTCAGAAAATAGTGGATGAGCCTTCTGTTTGTCTATTTATGTCTTGATCTTGGCTGCTTGACCACAGTGAGTTTTATTTTGGCATCCAATCTTTGGAATCTAGCCATTCGGTCCATGAGTCATTGCCACAGTTGTGGCATTGTCATCAGCACTGGCTCACTCCACATTGAGCTGTTCTCTGACCAGACCAGTTTGAATAGTAGTGTCCTGGGTCTGGTCAGAGCCACAGTCCAGGTGTCTGTGAGTCTGAGAGGACTGTGGGTGGAATATTTGGAAACACTGTTGGACATGTTCTCCTCTCAGTAATTATAGCTGCCAAAAATGTCTCAGATGGAGCTGACACACCGACTCGCTTTAGCATCCAGAGGAACCCGGGGAACCCTGATGGACTGACCGTGAGGAGAATACAGTGCTCATCAGCTCACGAAACAGAAATATCTTCTCATGCACACTGTAGGAGACATTGCTGTTCAGACACCTGCAGCCACGCGCTTCACATGTCAGTGTGGATTTGTTCTGAGCGCAATGATTTGGCAACCTGTAGCCGAGCTCCTAGGCTACCGCGCTTGTGCTGGAGAGACACGGCAGGCGGCCTGAATCATTTCAATCTGGTCTGTTTCTGCAGATAGCAGCTTCTATATGTGTCTCAAAGAGCATGGTTGATTCCATAAGACCTATACAACCAAATGAGCCTTTAAGCTATAGTCGGTAAAGCTTATAAACAGTTAAAGCCAAGAATCTCCTACTTTGTGCTTCTAGTAACTGGCCACTTTATTAGAAACACCTACCTTGTGCTCACACTCACTGGCCACTTTATTAGAAACACCCACTTTCTTGTGCTTCCACAAACTGGACATTTTATTAGAAACACCTTCCTTCTACTTCCACTGACTGGTCACTTTATTAGAAATACCTACTTTGTTCTTCCACTCACTGGCCACTTTATTAGAAACACCAACCTTGTGCTTCCACTCACTGGACACTTTATTAGAAACACCAACCTTGTGCTTCCACTCACTGGACACTTTAGCAGAAACACCTACTTAATGCTTAACTAGCTGGCCACTTTATTAGAAACACCAACCTTGTGCTTCCACTCACTGGACACTTTATTAGAAACACTTGTACTTCCACTAGCTGGCCACTTTATTAGAAACACCAATCCTGTACTTCCACTCACTGGTCACTTTATTAGAAACACCAACCTTGTGCTTCCACTCACTGGACACTTTAGTAGAAACACCTACTTAATGCTTAACTAGCTGGCCACTTTATTAGAAACACCTACCTTGTGCTTCCAGTCACTGGACACTTTATTAGAAACACTTGTACTTCCACTAGCTGGCCACTTTATTAGTAACACCAATCCTGTACTTCCACTCACTGGTCACTTTATTAGAAACACCTACCTTGTGCTTCCACTCACTGGACACTTTAGTAGAAACACTTGTACTTCCACTCACTGGCCATTTTATTAGAAACACCAGCCTTGTACTTCCACTCACTGGTCACTTTATTAGAAATAGCTCCTTATTGGTGTTCATATACAGATTGTAGCTCATCTGTTGCTGCAGAGTCACTCTCTAAGCCCCCCTTCAGCGTCCATCTTTGGTCAGTTGTCCAGGAACCTGAGCACTGTGTCGCATTTGTAGAGTAGAACTAAACGTTTACGTGTCACTGTGGCGTGCACAGCTGGTTCAGTATACTTTTTTTTTACCTTATGTTTAAAAACACTTCCGTAAAATCCATAGGATAGAGCTGTGTCACTGACAAAGTGCAGATTCACTTCTACCCACCTGAAAACTCAAGGAACCAAATTTGAAAGACCTTCTCTGGTTTAGTACTGGCTGACCTTCACAACTGTGTGTTTGCTTTAGTTAATTAATTGATGTAGCTTTTATGTGACATGGACGTCCACCGGTGCCGACCGAAGATATTGATGTTAGTCATTTTATTCGAAATGTGTGTTTTTATCACCATTAGGCTGAAATTTCAGGCTCTGGAATATCTAAGCTTTCCAAGACACTGTGGATCTGGACCAGCCAAACAGCAGCTTGAGCTTTTAGCTGTGTTTCCGTTCCGCAGGTCCTCGTCTTAGCAAGATCTCCGTCATAATGAGCAAATCTATTAAAGGCAGAGCGGCGAAGGACGCTGCGTGTGGGCGGGAGGTTTTCTCTCATCTCTTACGCCACCCATTCATTCGATTAGACGTGCTATTGATTTGGATGCACATTAATTATTACAGCGTGACTCTTTCTCGGTGTTCTCTGTCTGTAAAATTCCCCCGTCCTGAGCTCTAATTGTCCCGGCTCTCTGCGCCCGGCCCCTTCGAGATTGCTCCGACGTTTTTTTGTCACCTTCCTGCCAGTCGTGATGCCGTTTCCAAACAAAGCCCCGCTGTCTGATTTGCATTCATGTGCAGCGCGCTGTTCCACACAGGAAAGAGCTGCTGGGGAGCCGGCCAGAGGGAAGCCATTTAGAATAATAGAAATTCAGTCAGTTCATTTAGTCTCAACACGGCGACACAAACACACAGACTCAAACAGAACGTGCCTTCGCCGCTGGAGAATCACTGTAATGCCCAATGCGTGAAATAGCCCCTAATAGTATTGGGGGCATCCCATGTTATCTGGCTGCTATCTCCCTCACCGTAGCTGCACTGATGCTTCAATGGCAGTAAATGTTTGCTTTATCAGTTGTTCTTCGGTAAAGTCTCTGTTCTCTTCCTCGCATTAACGGAGATCTTCCTCGTCTCCTCTTCTGTCTTCAGTGTGAGAAGCGAGGAACAGTCACTCTTCACTCCAAGCTCTCGGGAAACTGGGCGAGTTTTCAGGTTAACAGATCTGTGGCAGCTCGTTCTGAGGTAATCCAGGCAGAGTTACAGCCGCTCAGCTAACTTCTTCACCCACAATCAGCTTCTGCCTGTGTTCTTAACTAACGAGAGCTGCAGCACTGCTCCGCCTCAGGGTGGCGCTGCAGCAGACTGGCTCACCCAGTTGGTCCTTCATAGCCTAGAAACTGTAACTAAGCACTGGATTACCTCTGAAAACCGTCACAACATGCTCCCTTTATTATCTCTCATACCTCTCCCTCTCTACTTTCCTTCATTCTCTCTTTCTGTCTCTCTTTCTCCTCTTTATTCTCTCTCTTCTACTTTCTTCCTTTCTGTCTTTTCTTCCATCTCTTTTTCTTGTGTTCTTCTGCCTCTCTCCATTTCTCCCTCTCTCTCTCTCGCTCTATCTATCGATCTCTCTGTGCTTCTACTCTCTGCTCACTTCTTTCCCTTTCATCTTTCCTTCTTTCTTTCTCTCTTTGTCTTTCCTTCTTTCTCTTTTCTTGGTTCTTCTTCTGCCTATCTCCTTTATTCTTTCTATTTCTCTCTCCTTCATTCTCATCCTCTCCCTCTCTTTACTCTCTCTTTTCTTTGTTTCATTCTCTCTGTTTCTCTCTCTATTTTACCTCTACCTCTCTTCTTTCTCTCCTCCTTCTGCATCTCTCTGTCTTTTCTTTCTTTCCTTCTTATTCTTACCATGTTCTCCTTCTGCTTCTTGCCTTCGTTCTCATTCTCTCTCTCTCTCTCCCCTTCAATCACTCTTCTAATTATCCCCTTTTCTTTCTTTCTTTCTTTCTTTCTTTCTTTCTTTCTTTCTTTCTGTCTGTCTGTCTGTCTGTCTGTCTGTCGTTCTTTCTTTTTCTTTTTTTCCCCAGTTGTTCTTCTGCCCCCCCCTCTCTTTCTCTCTCTCTCTCTCTCTCTCTCTCTCCTCTCCTGTGTCTCATGTGAATCAGACACTCTGTGCTCTAATTCAGACGTATTGCCTTTGTTCTTGCTCTGGCTTGGATTCAGTCTGAAGTCAATCTCACAGAAGTGTAGTGTTGGTTCTTCTCCACATGTTTCTCACACATCTCTGTGAGCTCTGGGGAAGAAGGGAGAGAGGGAGGGAAAGAGGGAGAGAGGGGAACTTTTTGGGCCTGTTTGTTCCAGCTAGTTGGACTGTGTCTGCGACTGAAGGTCAGAGAAGCGTGGTTGATCTGCCTTACTGGCTCCTCACTACCCAAACCACACACTACAGCATCCACACTGTTAATTACAGCCGTCTCACTGTCCTCCTCACAACCTCCCCTCACAGACGCAGGGAGAAGCGCAGTCAGTGCAGGTCTTTCTGCAGCCGGTATTTGTTCTGTTATATTTGAGATCTGTTATATTACTGTGTGGTGATAATGTCCCGAGTGGTAAAGCATTTTCCTCTGTGTGCAGTGTAGCTCATTCATGTTTATTTAAGCAATAATAAAACATATTCAGCTTATTAAACAGAAGATTTGCTGGTTGACATTTTAAAGCTGCCACTTTTGTTCAATTAAGCGGATGCTGTTCGCTGTGGCATTGTTGCCAGGCATTGTTTAAGACACTGTTTAAGGACACTGTCGATGTACACTAAGTTATTGGGTGTTGCCAGTTGCTGTTGCCCAATAGTGCTGATAAATGCCGTTGCCAGACGGTGGTTGCTGGGCAATATTGCTGGAAGCTGTCGTCAGACAGCGGTTGCTGGGCAATATTGCTGGATGCTGTTGCCAGATAACAGTTGTCGGGCAATATTGCTGGATGCTGTCGCCAGATAACAGATGCTGGGCCATATTGCTGGATACGGTTATCTGACAATGGTTACCAGGCAGTATCGCTGAAAGTTGTTGCCAGATGTGGTGGATGTTTTTTGCCAAGCACTGACATTATCAGGCTGGCTAGCTTTATGGTACCATACATCCAGTGGTGATCCATGATTAGTAGAGCTACGCCTTCAATTTGGGCCATAAATGTCAAACCCTCCTTAATGAAAATGCTCATTTTTGCTAGCCGCCCCTATAGGATTGTAGTAGTTTGTTGGCCCTAAGCGAACAGAGATTTGCATGAACACTTTGTAATAATTCTGAAGTTTTATGCTTCTTATTTGACTTTTCTGTCCCACCCTAAATGGTGCAGAAATTACATTCAGCTTCATTTAAGCACCACCATTGTCACTGCTGCAGCATTTAAGGTGGGACAGAAAAAGTGAAAAAAAAGATGTTGTAGGTTAAAGACAGACATTTGAAGCTTCTAAAATGCATTTTAGATTCCATTTAAAGCTTGTGACCGACATATATTTTACCTAGTAGCAGTTTCACAGTGGCTCTTAGCAATGAGCTGTACTGTAGAGCTGCTGCCGCTGTTTTCCTTTTCTAACGACCCGCTGGTCAGGCTGCCGTCAGGCTGCCATCAGGCCTAGAGTGACGTTTTCTCCTCTCAAAATTGGTCCCACTTTTTGGAAACTGAAATGAGATTCATTGATATGTCCATCACTTTATAATTATACTGATAGTTTATCTAACATGTCAGGACTTCTTTACAGCTCCTGAAGTCCTAAACAATGGGATAAACAATCATCTACCATGGCCAGTCTTCCCCTGAGTGGCTCAAGAATTTATACCTTGATTCCATCCAAAACACATTTCCTTAAAAATACTTACCTAGGTTTTGGAGATCGGAGCCAGAACAGCATTCTGCCCAACTTTTACTCTCAGAACAGGGTTCCGGTGCAACATCCGCATCCCTATTTCACTTCTAATATAAAATGTAGCCTATAAATCAGGTCAAATACACAATCGCTATAACATACAAAGCGAGACTGCCTCACAGTAGAGCTCTGTGTGGCTTCACGTCTTTGTGTGGAGCTGAAAGCCCAGGCACGGTGTGTGAACTGCACTAATGAGCTTTGTAATTAACACGCAGCCACCACTTAAGAGTTGAAAGCTGCAATAACTGCGCCGCCGCCATTGAAACGTCACTCCAGTTCATCCTAGCATGGATATAATTAACAGGGTGCCATTGACATCAGCAGGAAATAGATTCTGAATCAATTCAGTCCGACACGGGCTTGGGGCAGCGAAGATTAATGCCACGTTGTTTTAATCGATTAATATCTGGCTGGGGGGAGGCCTGAAGGGACACTTCATTTTATATCTCTCAGTGGTTTGAAGCTGTCAAACCTCTTTTAATGGATAAGGTTTTTTCCTCTATATATCTTGTTTCTCTTTCTGTCCGTCTGTCTCCCTCTCCCTCTTTTCCTCTGCTTTTTCATCCCTCTCAGGGCGTCCTTTTGCCTCCTCATCCGCAAAGCTGAACTAATCACTCTTTTCTCATCGATTTTTCCCTCACAGAGCCAATGATGTGGCCTCTTGCCACTTTAATAAAAAACAAAATGATGGAATATGCACCAAACAGACCGAATACTGAGCATAAACAAACTTACCAGCCACTCACCCTTGAGCTCAGATCAGAGGGATTCAGTATTTTGTTTACGTTGTTGCTTCATTCAAATAATATTGTATGAATATGCGCTGCACATCAAATATTTGGGGACATTTTGGCTTCGGAAATCGTTTTTTTCCACACTCAATGAAGTAAGAGTAAACAGCACTGGTACAAATATTTACTCGTGGGTTATTGTTTACATCTGAATGAACCTGCTTAGGCATAATTCAGTGTTTGAGGTGCAAACAGTGATTCTGAGAGGTTCGATTAGGTTAACCGTAGACACTAACTGACTCTACGACACAGATATAGCTGGTTTATTTACGATCCAAAACCACCAGTGAAACTACTTGTGTCTTCTGAGTGTTTCTATGGAACGCTGATGACTGTAAATGGATTGGTCTTCTTTGGGGCCTCACAACACCCGGCCCTGGACCCCACACACGAAGGGCTTTTAAAGAAACACATTTTAGGCCAAAATCTTCTCAAAACTATCATAAAACAATGTCTTAGTCATCAGTCAGCGAATTCATAACCATGTTCTGTAGTGACCTTCTGTGAGGGAGCTTTTAGGTGGACGTTTTTTAGAGGTGGACGTCTGGTTCCTATCGCCCCCACTGTGAACAATTCTGACCACATTTCTCACAAAGCCACTCTGAATGACTCTCAACCATTTAATTATGCAGACATTTTCGAATGCAGACATTGTGAAATATTAAAACCATATTAATCTGCCGTTGTCTTGTATGTTGTCATAGGTTGGAGGTCATACGATGCTGCCCATTCGCTGGATGCCACCGGAGAGCATCATGTACAGGAAGTTCAGCACGGAGAGTGATGTATGGAGCTTCGGAGTCATCCTCTGGGAAATCTTCACTTATGGCAAGCAGCCTTGGTTTCAGCTGGCCAATAATGAGGTATGCTCAGCTGTATGGATACCACAGAGCCAGCACTGTTTAACACAATGGCCTTCAGTCACAGTGCAAAAACAAATCAACTTCTCAGACAACTTCTTAAACTTTCATGGCAAATTCTACCACAAACAATAGGACCTCGCCCCCATATTCCTCCAATCCGTGCTCTGTAACGTCCAGAGTACAGTCATTAATACAAACAAACCAAGATAGCTCGCAAAGTTCTATCATTAACTAACAGAACTTGGGATTGGTTGGTTAGTGTAGTGGTTAACACCTCTGCCTTCTACGCTGTAGACTGGGGTTCAGTCCCCCACCAGGGCAAGCACCCTACACTATACCAATAAGAGTCCTTGGGCAAGACTCCTAACACCGCCTTGGCCTACCTGTGTAAAATTATCAAATCGTAAGTCACTATGGATAAGAGCGTCAGCCAAATGCCATAAATGTAAGACCTGTCTTTGTAGGACGTGATGCTCTACTGTCTTGATTGGAGTTTTTTGGGAGACTTTTCAGCGATGCTCACTTACATTACATTAGTGGGCTAATGACAGGCTTGGTGTTGACGATGTTGACAAGCATACCAGGGTTCCCTACTTTGAGCTCCACCTTCTCCTCTACATTCCCACTAAAATTCAGCCCAAAAACTCTCATGGTTGTCCAAGGTGGCTCCCTGACTTCTCTGCATATTTTAAAGTCTTCACACTAAGCCTATGCCACTCCAGATGATCAATTTCTATAATGAAAATTCTACTGTTTAACAACTTACATAACTAAGTCTGGAAACAGCTTTCTGTCATTTTTAAACCTCAACCAAGCATAAATTCTGCATTTTTTCCAGGCACATCAGAAACTGAAACTGTCTGACTTTTAAAACAGCTCAGAATTTATCTCCAGAAAAAGGAGGCTGGCTCAGAGTGTTGAACTAAATACTGTCATATGCAAAGGTTTGCGCTCACCTGGTCAAATTCCATGTTGCCGTTGTTTGCTTAAGTGAAAATAAGTTACTACATCCTCTACAGATCTGCACATTTTAATGTGCACTAACTATTTATTAGTTGGGTTTGAAAAATCTAGTATAAACATAAATGGTGCATTAAATATTTGCAGAAAACTGCAATTAATAAAGGACACAACAATGAAAACAAACACGGCAGAGCAACTTGGCAATCCAAATGAGCAGTCTGTTGTCATTGTCCATATCCATCACAGGCCTTTAGCCTACATTGCTGCTAAACAGGCCACAGCTTACCTGAGTATACACTATACAGTATGTGCAGAAGTCTTAGAAAAACTATTAATACCGGCTGTAGTTGGGTTTTACCAGTAAAAACACCATATAAGAGAGTAAATACAAGTAAACATAAAACAGTAAAGTAAAACTAGAAAATCTGGTCTGAGTAAAGTTATTAGAAGGATGTTTAGAAGACAGGTTTGGCCCCGGGCTTCTAGCTTCTCTCCAGCCATCACGTGCATTTATTCAGTTACATCTCCGGATTTGTTTGAATGAAGAATTGATTAGATTGTCAGAGTATTGGATGTAACTGTAAATATGAAGAGCTTTGGAAACATATATGCGCAGAGCAAACCCAATGGGCCATATTTTTGTTTGGCTGTGTTTATCGTAATGTTGGATTTTCTCAGATCATCAATGCTTTCTCTTCCTCTGCCTTCTGCCAAAGACAGAAGACATATACACAAGCTTTCTTGTCATCTGTTAAATGAAAAATGTAATCAATTTTTAAATAATAAAGTGAATAAAGGCAGCAGATTTGGTGAGCGAAGGCCATTTTCCCTGCTCCAGCACACCTGACTCAGCTTACAGAGGGGTGTCTCTTTAATTGTGCTTATTTATTTATTTATTTTATTTTTTATTTTATTTTATTTTATTTATTTATTAGCAGCAGATATATAGTACAAGAAACAGTCAGGTACATAATGATAAGACAAGCCACAAAAAAAAAAAAAAAAAGACAGGCAAACAAATAAAGTGAGGCCAAAAAAAATATTAATAATTCTAATAATGACAGACAGGCAGTGGACTAAGTAAATACAGTGGTAAGATATATGTATACACATATACATACACACACACATTGAACATCTTGTATAGAACATACAAAAGCATGTTACATCAATTATAAGTAGTCAATATTGCGTTGCTGTGCCGAAGAGAGGAAGAGCCAGGGTGCCTCAAAGGACCCCCACCAACCGCTTTCTGTCCCCTCCTCTTCTAGAGGGGTGTCTAATTATGTAATGAGTTAAATCAGGTGTGCAAGCAGAGGGAGAACGCACAAAAAAAATGTTGGACCTACATTTTAAACGCATATTAGCAGCTGCATTTAGCCTGTGACTTGTTATCCTGCGGTGTAGCTTTGTAGTCCATGTCCCTGTGTGTTTATAAAGCCCAGTGGGCTTGTCCCGGTTCCTCACCATTGTCTTTCCTTTGACACTACATGTGCACCGTGCAAATCCCTGCTGTCGAGTCGAATGTCGGCAGCTGCGGCCGCGCGCAGGCACTGCTGAGAATCACGTAGAATTATGATGAGCCTCTATTTTTAGCGTAGCCTATGGCTACCGTATTTAACCAGGAGTGGAATCAATTAGGGCTTAAGCCAAGATGACAAGGGGGGAGCAATTAAGGGACGCCAGCTCAGGCTGTTAAAGCAACAATGGCTCCGAGTCAGATCCTGCATAATGAGGTAAGTGTAGTCAGTCTTCAACCTGACTTCCCCCTCTCAGAGATGTTAAAGACAGAAGGAGGACGTGCCTTTGTGGCGAGGAGGATGGAGCGATGGCTGCTCTTCCTCTCCTCTATGTAATGTATTCATATTTAATAACAGTACGCACATTCATATGATCAAAATCCTGACCTGTACATGTTCTCCAACAAACACATGTTCCTTGTCACTCCACTCGCTCTGCTCCAGTTGTGTTTCGTACTCTCAGTTTAACTGGTTTAAGAATAGCTTCAGCAAGCTTTCCATTTGATGGTTTAGCTGGTCTACTTGCATAACCAGTTTGACCAATGTTCATGCTCAATAAAGCTCCGTGAATATTGACTAGTTACATGAGTAGCTTCAGCAAACAGTCGGCAAAAACTGAAAGCCTGGTCATCTCAGGCTGGTTAATCTAAGCTTAATGACTATCTAGTTGACCAGCATGTCTACACTCTGATCCACTAGCTTGACCAAGCTGGTCAACCAGCATTATCAGCTTGACCAATGGTCACACTAAATAAAGCTAATTACAAAAGGATCTATATGATCAGTTTGCTCCTAGCTGCTAGTTGTTTGCTATTTTGCTCACAAAGTTTCACTTTCAATTTGGCTGCACTATATTTCCAAACGTATTCAGTCACCCATCCAAATCATTGAATTCAGGTGTTCCAATCACTTCCATGGCCACAGGTGTATAAAGCCGAGCCCCTAGGCCTGCAGACTGCTTCTACGGATATTATCTTTACCCATTGACCGGCATAGAGTATGCTTTCAAATGTTAAACTGGACACCCACCTTGACCATCTTAGGCCAACATGAATCTAGCTAATGACAATCAAAGACCATCTTAGACCAGGCTGGTCTAGTAGCATGACTTGCTTGACCAAACTTGTTGACCAACATCATCATCTTAACCAGGATGATCTACCAAAATGATTAGCTTGGCCAGTAGTATGTATTCTTCCAGCCCAGGTGGATTACAGCTGGTCAATCACCTTCACCATCTTACACCATCCAAGACCAGCCCAGATCATCTGAAACCATCTACCAACTAAATCTGGTCTTGACCTGAGAGAGTTAGTATGATGCCGTTTCCTTAATGCTAATTGATTTACCTTTTATTGTTAGCAGCTTTAGTTTTCAGCTGTTCTTAGGAACTTTAGTACCTTAAACTTTAGTCTTGATGCAGCTGATGCCAAATTGATGTGACCTGGAACCCCTAAAATGAAGGTTTCAAGTTCAAAGTCGCCAGTAATGTTCATTAGAGATGATTATAAATGGCTTAATTTAGCTGTAAGCTCTTTAAAAAGGCCTTTGGGAAGAAAAAAGCAGCTGTTCATGTTAAACTACTCAAGGTTCGACTCAAAGAAGTTCAGTGGTGAGATCTCCAGCAAGCACTCAGTTCCGTCAGACTGTCTGAACGCTCTCAGAGGAGACACACCGTGCTGGCCTGTGTTTCTCAGTGTTTGTTGTAATGTGGTCAGACATGGTGAGTACAGAGTTCTTGGAGCAGTAAGTCCTGCTCATTCTCTCCGGACATGCCAGGCTGGACGGAGGTGCTCAGTGTTGACAGGAGAACCAGCGCTGAGGCTCCTGTACAGCCTCTGACTGAGAGCTCAGGCTGGAGCTGTAGTGATGGACCGAGAGTGACCGTGTGTTTATATCCATGTTCCACTCAATGTTCTTCAATCTGCTCTTTCCCTAATTAATGCTCTGTCCTGTACTGCCCTTCTCTCTCTCTCCCTCTTTCTCTCCCCACTATCATTCTCTCTTTTTCCATTATCATCTCTTTCTCTGTCTCTGTCTCTTTCTCTGTCTCTCTCTCCCTCCTTTTTTCTCTCACTTTCTCACTCCCACTTTCTTAACCTTTTTTTCCTTCTTTCTCTAATCTTTGCTCTTTTCCTTCATTCTGTCCATCATTTTCTCTTTTATCTTGCTCTTTCTTTCCCTCTATCATTACCTCTCTTTCTCTACTACTGTATCTCCCTCCCTCTCTCTGTATGTCTCCTTTATCTTTATCTCTCTCTCTATCTCTCTATCTCCATGATCATTCTCTCTCTGTCTCTTTCTCTCTCCACATGATCATTCTCTCTCTTTTTCCCTCAATCTCTCCATTATCATTCTCTCTCTCTCTCTCCATGTTCATTCTCTCTTTTTCCCTCAATCTCTCCATTATCATTCTCTCTCTCTCTCTCCATGTTCATTCTCTCTTTTTCCCTCAATCTCTCCATTATCATTCTCTCTCTCTCTCTCTCTCTCTCTCTCTCTCTCTCTCTCTCTCTCTCTGTCTCTCTCTCTCAGGTAATTGAATGTATAACTCAAGGTCGTGTGCTGGAGAGGCCGCGGCTCTGTCCTAAGGAGGTCTATGACATCATGCTGGGCTGCTGGCAGAGAGAGCCGCAGCAGAGGCTCAACATCAAAGACATCCAGAAAATTCTCCTTGCCTTGGGAAAAGCCACACCAGTCTACCTGGACATCCTGGGATAGAGCGGGCCGAAACCGGCCCGGCGGACCGGACGGATGAGCAAACCCAGGAATAACCCAAACGACGCGTACCTTAGACACCACTGTCAGACACCTGCGGAGTGGGGACGGACTTAAGTGCCTGCTACACCTTTCCAAATACTGGAATACGAGTCTTTGAAAAGCACTTTTACATTTTGTTTACCTGCATATAAAATTGTACAGTTCTACTGTATGAAGAGGAGGAGAAGTCTTTGGGGTTTTGTTTTTCCTTTTTTTCATAGCATACTTCTAAATTCACAAAAGAGGAAAAAAAAAAAAAACAACAAAAAAAAATCTTTAAAAACAACCAGAAAAAGAAAAAAAAAAAAAACTGGAATCCGTTCCCTTTCAGTTTCCTGACAGCTTGACAGAAGATTGAAATCTCCTGTGCTTACCTTTTTTTCATTTTATAACTATATATATAAATATATAATATATTTTTATTTATTTTTTTCCTTTTTTTTTTTTTTTTTTTTGAAGTGCGGATGTCTGCCATGTTCCTTCACCTTTTGGAGTAACTGCTTTCTGTCGCCAGCTCAGATGGTTTTGCAGAAAAAGCCTTACTGCGTCTCGAGTTGGCTCTTATCTTCTCTCTGACCGCAGAGGAACGTCCAAACAGGGCTTTTAATTCCTAAGGAGCTTTTTAGCCAATCGAGGAACTTCATGACGGAGCGAAGGAGCGATGGAACCACCAATCAAAGCAAAGGAGCTTATTTAAACAAAACAAAACAAAAAAAGTGAATGTATATAATGTAAATTTCTGTGTTACAAACTACGGTATAGTAACTTATTTCATTTTCCTATTTAGACGATTTTAGTTCCTTGGCGTGCTGTTACAGTGAGTGGATTCTATAAATATTTTGATAATATTTTAATGTTTTTATTTTTCCATCCGGTCGTCGGAATGTATGTCGTTTAATTGATTTGATTGCTTCTCATCTCATTCCTTTCTTTCACTTTTATTATTATTTCTGCTTCTGTTTTTTTTTTTCTTTTCTTTTTTTGGATTTGTGATAAAACTGACTTCGGACTTCGAGACAAAGGTAGAAAAGCAGCTAAATCGAGGTTCATCGCTGAACTCGTGCCGCAGTGGCAAAAATCATGTATAGAATGACGTTTTTGCTGTATGAATCGCCCCAATCGGGATCATCCCCTGAAAAAAACTGCTTCACACGTCATTAACTGCTCATCACTCTTATAAACACACGTGCAGGTCTATAAACACACACTGAATCTGAAAATGCTTCTACTTAGAATCCTTTAGCACTCGTATTATAACTTTTAGCATTGTTATTTAGTATTTTAACGTGTTTAAGAGATGTTCAGCATCAGGATTGTGTCTGAAAAGCAAAGTCAAACCATTCTCGAATCCTCAGGTCAAAGACGGCTCGCAAAAATGAACAAGAAATCAATTTACAGCCCTGCTCTTGCTTCAGAAGCCCTGCCCACAGTTATTATTGGATCCTTGAAGGCCACAACTATCTGAATTTCATCAGTTGCACTCTAGCTATCACAGCTGGACCTTCACATCTGACAGGAAAGAATCTACTAAGCGCAATTTCCTGCTCTGCACACCACAACAACAACAACAAGTCTATCAGTGAGTGATATTAAGATATTAAGCTACATCAGGTGCAGGGTTGCTGGGAAAAAGCTTGTCTGAAATGATCACTGCACCTACATTTGAAAAACTAGATTACTTTATCAAACACTATCATCATCATCATCATCATTAACTGCTTAGTCCAGATAGGGTCAGTTGAGAGAGCAGAGAATCCCAGACGACCCCCTGTCCCCAGCCCCTTCCTGCAGCTCATTCCCGGGGACCCCAAGCCGCTCCCAGGCCAACTTGTAGATATAATCCGTCCAGCGGGTCCTAGGACGACCCAAGGGTCTTGTCCCGGTAGGCCATGCCTGGTACACCCCCACCGGGAGGTGTCCAGGGGGCATCCGGATCAGATGCCCGAACCACCTCAGCTGGCTCCTCTTAATGCGGAGGAGTAGCGGCTCTACTCCAAGCTCCTCCCGGATGACCGAGCTCCTCACCTTATCGAATAGAGTGTAGCCCGCCACCCTGCGAAGAGGCTAATTTCCACCGCTTGTATTCATGATCTATTTCTTTCGGTCATTACTCACAGCTCCTTAGGTGAGGGTCGGGATGTAGACCGACAGGTAAACAACCACTACAGTCCGGTACAGTGACCGCATTACTGCCCCCGCCTGCCTCAGCCTGTGGCTGATCTCACCATCCCTCTTCACTATTATACACTATCATAGGGAATCTAATTTTTGATGGTAATAATGATTTCGGACACTAGGTCGTATGGGGTTTGAGCACTGAACGGGATTCCGACACGTAAACGTTATAAACGTCCTGCATTCGGTTCACTGTAAGCATTACACACATGAGAAGAGCTGACTTACACCTGTAGCAGGTCTGAAGAAACCTGCTCAACCTGCACAACCCTGTTTCCCAAAAAGTTGGGACGCTGGGCAAAAATTGTAAGGATGTGCAAATCATTTAAACCCCATACTTCATTAAAACAAAGGTTTTAATTAAGTAGTAATATAGTAGAAAGGTTGTGAAGGTGGACGTGTATAAAATCAGATTTTGGTTTTTGTGCTCGTGTACCTGATTTGTCTGCCAATAAAATAAATATTTAAAAAAAAATAGTACAAAGGTGGCAGATCAAATGTTAAAACCGAGACATATTGTTTTCTGAAAAAAATATATGCCCATTTTAAATCTGATGCCAGCAACATGCGACATTTCTTAGTTTTAACATTTGATATGTCATCTTTGTACTAGTTTCAATTAGATATAGGATTTGCATATGGGGCAGTACGGTAGCATGTGGTAGCACTGTCACCTCAAAGCAAGTAGGGTCTGGGTTCGATTCCCCGGCCGGGTGACCAGGGTCCTTTCTGTATGGACTTCTCCCCATGGCAAGTCCAAAGACATGCAGTCAGGCCAATTGGACATGCTAAATTGCCCCTAGGTGTGAATGTGTGTTTCCTGGCTTCCGCCCGATGACCACCGCGATAGGCTCCAGCTCCCCCCGCGATCCAGAAGGATAAACAGCTTAGATAAAGTGTGTGATTTGCATATCATTTGCATTCTGTTTTTATTTATGATTTACACGCCATCTCAACTGGAAGTGGGGCTGTAGCTGGAGTTGCTAATCCTCCTCTGAGAAGCTCTGTGTGAATCTTCAAAACAAGGAATGCAATGCATTATGGATATCCCCTGTCCACTAAGGTTGCACATTGCTTATACAGTTACAGTTATACAGGTACAGTGTGGGATTGTTTGAGTGCACTGGGTCTTCTGCACTATGACACCACTACCAATGGTGGAACCCCAAAATAGTGAACAGGGCACAGTTTCGGACACAGCTCGTGTTTTGGCTGCTGTCCTGTGGCAAACACCAGTCGCTAAAACAAAATGTTGATCTTTTATTGTGTTTTGAATTAGGATTTTACACTAGATAACAGCAGTTCTCCTTCAGTGGCCTCAGAACCAAATTTTTGGCATCATAATTTCATCATAACTCAATCGACTTTCCCATTTTCTGAAAACATGTCAACTCGTGTCTATGTGAGAGATGACAGTAGAGAAAATGACCACAGTCTGACTTTGATATCCTCGTGAATTCCCTGTTATTTTCTTTTTTTAATTTCTGCATTAAAGTCAATGTAAATTGGACATCATAGCACATCCTCCTTCTGTACTGTGACGTATTTGTGAGTGAAACATGTCGTCAGGGACGGTCTCTGAACTAGCTGTTTGCTCTCCGTGATAGATAGGGGTCTAACCTATCAAAAATTCAGAGGATGTTGTAAAGGCAGGGCAAAAATCATCACATTTTGATTGAACATTATGAGAAAACAAGAATTTTGTCTGGAATATATATTATGTAAATATGACATGATGTGACGTATCATGCTTAATGTGTTACAAGCCTGTGTTATCGCCAGTGATGACAGTGACTTATGGTTGTAGGTTAAAAATGGCAGTCAAGAGCAAAAATCCATCCGAATGTCTTCTACAATGCAGATTTACAGGAACCTGCAGTGTTCAAAGCAAAACAAAGCCAGTAAATTTCCTTCCTTTTGTGGCCCAGCTTTAAACACCTTCCACAGAGAGTTCTGCTGCAGCCTGCTCTGCTGATTTTACCAGCTTTTGCCTTTTAAGGCACCCAATAAGGTGCCGATGCTGCTGCCCAATGCATTAAAGCTTAGTGCTTAGCTGTAATCTCACGTTTCATCTCCAAGAAAGTCCCAGCTAGAGGCGGGGAGGGGTGAAGCATGACTGGAACATTTTGCTGATCTTGTTTTCTTGTTCATTCCTCATCATAAGATTTCATATTAATGCATCACTGTTGCTGGAAGAAAATCTCCAAAATGGTAACTTTACAGGAGAATGAAAAAAACCTTTACTTTTAATGTAAGTCAATGGAACCAGACATCTTTCCAAGTCATTTGGGGCCGTTTTCATGAAATGTGTGTACAATGTAAAGGGCAATATCTATTTTCAAATTATGTCTTAAACTGAAAAATCGACAAAAATGGAGATGCTAGGTTTTCTTCTGACAACAGTGATATACTATATTAATATACCACAATGTGATAAATCATGCTTAGTTTGTCCAGGGACATAAAGTTGCCATAGCAACCCCTACAGCCATCAATACTTGAAGATGTTGAATTGGAGAAAAAAAAGTTTGTGAAGTTTGCAGCATCCCAATTGAAGTAGCTGCTAAATGGATACCTGCATGTTTGCTGACGGTTACACCACAGTGTTTCACCTGGGTTTGTTTTTGTTGCAGAACCAGTTGGACACTCTACTGCCTTTACATGTTCTCCAGAAGCAATAGCTTATGATAGCCTGGTATGCATGTCAAACGGCCCTTTCCTGTCAAAGTAGGTCACGGTCACATTGAGCGGCAAAGCTTATGAGACTAGAACAGCCCAAAACGAACCATCCTTAACACAGCACAAAGTGACTGGATCTTTATTCCTGAAAAGATGTTGTTGCTCTCAGGTTAGCGTCATGCTCTAGTATCGTCTCTGAAGTGCTGCGAGGCCAGTCTTTTGGGTAAAACCAGAGTCTTTCTCCTTCTTCGGTTTCCTAACAGTGAGGAACTTCAGGCAACTTGGCAAACACAGCGATGTGAATAATTCATTAGGCATTAGACATGTCACACTCCTGACGGCTGTGTTTGGAGCACTATAGCGTGATCAGAAACACTGGGGCTTTGTGGGAAAGTGTTTTTACTCCTCCCTCTCTCCCTCTCTCCCTCTCTCTCTCTCTCTCTCTCTCTCTCTCATGGAACTCATTTAAGGTTACTTGTAACTCAGTAGTGCTCTGATGATAAATCAGTAATCACTGCATTCAGAGGCAAAGCTGGCAACTAAAAGTTCACTTTTAGAGCAGTTTTGAAGGTGTTTCACTGTACTATTTACATTTAATTGCATAATTAGATAATTACTTTGTTATTTAAGAAACTAGATTTCATCACCATCAGAACAAAACGTGGTAACTTTACAGAAGAAGGAAAGAAGGTCTCCCTTTATTCGGGTAGTCCACTGAAGTCACCTATTGATCATCTACAGATGTTCAAGTTGTTAAACTATCTGTTGATTCTGATCTGTGGTGGAGGTAGGGTTAGGATTTGGTCCAGGGTTAGGGCTAAGACCAGGGTCAGGGTTGCGTTTAGGGTTTGGGTTTGGGTTGAGGTTAGCTTAAGGTTAGGGTTAGAATTAGAGCAGGTTTAGAGTCAAAGAAAATTACGGTCAGTTTAGTAGATATATAGTTAAACCTGAAACTTGGAAGGAAATGAAGGATCTACAAAGCATCCAAAGTGGACTATCCAAGTGAAGTATTACCGGAAAGAATCCTCTTAACTTTAAATGGAAGCTTATGTGAGAAAATGTTATGCACAGTCATGTTGTAGCATTTCTATTGATCAGTTCATCATGAAATTCCAACATCTCGCAAAGATCAGTTGGCCGAAGTGGAGAGTTTTCCATTTCAGCAGGTTTGAGTCTGATATTTTTCTGTCTCTTTTGGTCTCAGAAATGATAAGAAAGTTTATAAAAATAAAGGACACTTTTTCCTGCAAAACAAGACCACATGTTATAACTCTGAATCAAATTCAAATCATAATAAAATATCTCCTTATTAAAAATACAGATGTGGTTTGGATTGAAAGTTCGTAGCTCAGTGGAGAAATTGTGTGGAAAGTGCTGATTCTAAACTTTCAGTCCATACTTTTAATCCAGCCACGATTCATATAAAGTTACGACATGCTGGGTGATAACAGTGACTTCTTATGGTTGTAGGTTTAAAATGGCAGTCAGGAGCAAAGATTCATCCAGAAACCCTCTACAATGCAGATTTACAGGAGCCCGCAGTGTTCTGAGCAAAAAAGACAGTAAATTTCCTTCTTTTGTGTCCTAGTTTTCAACACCTTCCACAGAGAGTTCTGCTGCAGTCTGCTCTACTGATTTCACCAGCTTTTGCCTTTTAAACTCACTATCAGCGATGCTGCTGCCCAGCACATTAACGCTTAGCCGTAATCTCGTGCTTCATATCAGAGAAAGTCCCAGCATGAGGCGGGGAAGGGGTGGGGGAGCACGACTGGAACATTTTGTTGATCTTGTTTTCTTGTTTATTCCCGTTCCCCGTAGTGCGCCAGATAATTCTCGCCGCATCAAAGACGAGGGGATAGGAAAGAAGGTGTGTGGTGGGGAACGACTGCCGCAAAAAGTCTTCCTAAGGATTGTGATGTGCTTAGGCATGATAAGATGACTTTGGCTTTAATATTCCTGGCAGGTGCTTGCCCCACGCTGCAGATATTCAGTCGGAACAATTCTCAATCCGCCCCAGGCCTGAGTCCCCGGCTCCGGAGCCCGGTAATAGAGGAGCCGCCCTCCCAGTGATGATGGGGTTTGATTTAGTAAACGGCTCCAGAAGACTCACGGCCGGGTGCGCAAATCCACGCTCGGTGCTCTGAATGCAGGGCACTTTACTTCGCCTGACTGCTGAGGATTTGGCTGATTTTGCACGGTGTACGATGTGTACAGTAGAGGTCTGCGCTGGACTGTGTTTGCAGTCCTGCTCCTGCCAGATTTCACCCCACTCATGCCTGCTCCAGCAGAAAATTTGAATTATTTGCCCCGCACCCGCCTGCAATTTACGTTTTGTCCTCCTCCTGCCCGCTCAGTTCTGTCAAAGTGAAATACATTACTATCTGCTGAAATAACAGGCAGTCACGGTCAGTTTCTCATTAGGTTGAACGGGATTTGGACCATGATTCTGTAAAGCTGGCCCAACTTCACAATGGTAGCTATGTAAGAACACATTTGTGGGTGCAGCCTGGATAAATCAATTAGGTCTCATTGAGAATCAAAGGAACAAAATAGATAAACAGATTGATGGACATACTTTATTGATGCTTAAGATGAAATAAAGGTGCTACAATTAAAAAAAAAGCACAGAATAAAGTACTTTATTGTACTATAGTACACTGTACTGTATGATACTACTTTAATGTGCTTTAGGGTAGAGTACTATAGTATCTTATACTGTAGTACTTTAGTGTACTACAGTACTAAAGTATACTATACTACACTATACTGTACTATAGTAGTACTTTAGTGTACTATATCTATAGTATACTATTCTGCAGAATACCATAGTATTTACTATACTGTATTATAGTACCTTTGTATAGAACACTAAAGTACACTATAATACACTATTCTGTACTATAGAGCTTTAGTGTTCTTTAGTATAGTATACTGTAATATATTATATTGTACTATGTCTGTGTACTTTAGTGTAATATACTGTAGTTTACTCTATTCTGTACTATAGTACCTCAGTGTTCTGTGGTGTACTTAAGTGTGCTGTAGTAGGCCAAATACACTGACAGACAATAGAAGTTTCATACTTTTCTACTCTGGCGACTTTTTGAGGATTTGAAATGTACAGCGGATAATTTTTATCCTCGTCTCCAATTGATTTCTTTTTCAGCTCTAACCACATTCTACAAATTGAGAATTTCTGTCTCACAAACACAGATAGTGTGTCATTTCCCTGCTGTTCTGATTTGCGTTTTTCACAGCAGTGAAGGTGGACTGCAAAGCTCCGGGGAGATTTTCAGAAAGCGTAAAAACCATCGTTCTCTGATTTCTGGTCATTCTCTCTCTCTCTCTCTCTCTCTCTCTCTCTCTCTCGCTCTCTCTTCCATTCAGAATGACTGTCACTCGCTCGTACAGGACAGGATGCACAGTAAACATGCCTTAGGCGTACGTGTCTGCTGCCATTAACCCACCATAACATGTCTATTGAAACAGGGACACAGACGGTGGGATGCTAGAGGGTTTCCTGCAGTGTCTGTGAGTGTTCTGCTCTCTTCATGTTCTCCGGTGGTGGTTTGGAGCCGCTGGAGTTTTTCTTTATCTCGAGTGTTATTGAGGTACTGACTGTGTAAGTGTAGCTAATTCGGTAGAAAAGCGGCAAACGCTTTTCTCACCGATTGCTCCATAAAGCTGATCGATGGCCAACGACCCGTGGAAGGTAGAGCGTGTCTGTGCTGTAAGTGTATGTATAAACTCAGAGAAAAGGCATTGAGCTCTAGCTTACAAGGTACGAAGCCTGTCAATGGGGTGGTTCTTTCAATGGTACTGTGAGACCACCCTTAATTGACTTACAATTTACCAGCCTTGATTTACCATTAAATTTCAATCAGAAGGACCAATTAGGTACAAGTTATCCATTTTTCAGTTTAAGGAAAGCAAAGAAAACACATATTTAACACACAATTACACCAAAAATCAACAGCTCAATATAATCGCAGCTGCATGAGGGTCAGTGAGTCACTCTTCACCTTCATTCCAGCTTCCACTCTTTTCAGGAGACTCACTTTCAGCTCCTCAAAGAATCTGCAGACACGCCTCCAAAGGACGATCAGTGAATTCGCACATCATTAATCCTCACCAGTCCTGCTGTATTACTTATCCAACCATACTAAGGTAACTGTGCTTGCCTGTAAGTGTTCTATGCTTCAGCAATGTTTACTACTGGACAAATGTGCTCTGTATTGCTTTATAATGTTCATATGATCCACACAGTCGTTCTGATAGACTGTAATACACTACAGGAAGCGTAGGGGGCGATACGGCTTCTACTGTTTCATTTAAAAAGATCTATAATGTTCGTATGATCCACACAGTCGTTCTGATAGACTGTAATACACTACAGGAAGCGTAGGGGGCGATACGGCTTCTACTGTTTCATTTAAAAAGATCTATAATGTTCATATGATCCACACAGTCACTCTGACAGACTGTAATACACTACAGGAAGCGTAGGGGGCGATACGGCTTCTACTGTTTCATTTAAAAAGATCTATAATGTTCATATGATCCACACAGTCACTCTGACAGACTGTAATACACTACAGGAAGCGTAGGGGGCGATACGGCTTCTACTGTTTCATTTAAAAAGCTCTATAATGTTCATATGATCCACACAGTCGCTCTGACAGACTGTAATACACTACAGGAAGTGTAGGGGGCGATATGGCCCATGGTTCTATATAATTGATTGATACTGGTTCGCTGAAGTACTGGTGCTATTTTTCACCTTGTTAGACTGGTTGGTACTGTAGACAGTGAGTGGAACTCCTATGTGGAGATAATTGAGGCATAATCTGCTGAAAAGCAGCAGTCCGAGGGGCTGTAGTGTGGGGTCTAGCGGTGAATGGGATGAGCAGACAGAGAGAGAGAGTGACAGCAGGAGGGACAGCACTGTAGCTGGGGGGCCGCAGTCACACTGCTAATGACTTCACCTTGCAGAAATGGGTGGAAATTACCAATGAAATGAGTTTCTGGCCTCGGCTTTCACATATCCCTTAAATATGATGGCCAGTCCTCAGGTAATCCCCCTGAGGTGGAGCATGGAGGGTGGGGTGTGTGTGTGTGTGTGTGTGTGTGTGTGTGTGTGTGTGTGTGTGGGAAGGATCAGTGAAGGTCATTCACTACTACACTGGATAAAAGAACCACAGCGCTGTCTGTTGGTAGCACTGACAGGGCGAGCGAGGGGACCTTAATTCTCTTTCTTTCTCTGCAGGTCTCTCTCTCGTTCTCTTTCTCTCTCAGCCCTTTTTTCTCTCTCATTCTCTTTTTTGTCCTTTCTCTCTCTCTCTCTCTCTCTCTCTCTCTCTCTCTCTGTGCAACTGATGAGTGCTTTAAAACTGTAATCACAGTGCGGTGGTCCTTAGTGCGGAGCTGGAACACTGCAGCTGGAAATGAGTTTCACTCTTTCAGCAGCACTTCACAACCCTGCCGTCCTTTCACATCTTCATCCAGACACTGAGCCCACATCCGATTCCTTCCTCTTCCTCTCTTCCCATTCTGTTTGCAGCCCTGACTGTACAGCCTCTGTAATTAGCTGGTCCTCTAGAAGAGGAGGCTGGAGCTGTTCTTATAGCTTGCTGGGTTTTTGTCACTAATTCTGGACTTAACGTAAGAGTGCAGGATCCCATACACTGAAGTATTCTATACACTTCAGTATTCCATACACTTCGGTATTCCATACACTTCGGTATTCCATACACTTCAGTATTCCATACACTTCAGTATTCCATACACTTCGGTATTCCATACACTTCGGTATTCCATACACTTCAATATCCCATACACTTCAGTATTCCATGCACTTCAGTATCCTGTACATTTCAGTATCCCATAAACTTGCAGCTTTTCCTATTTGTGTAATAAAAAACACTTTCTTATCACTTATCCATGATACATCTGAGACATTGTCATATATCCTAGTTTCCATCAAAATGGTTGGCAAGACCATCTAAGCTGAGTCTGGACATCAAATCTGTGTAAATAGTGACCACCCCAAACCAGTTAAAATACATTTTAGCATCATATTTCACACTCCAGAATATTAAATAATGAGGTAAGACTACCAAACACAGTACGTTTAATGCAGAATTGTTACGTTTACACCACAAGCGACCAAATGAAAAACCATCACCCCTGTGTGAAGTCAGTAAGGAGCGCCGTTTTCATTGTGATGCTATTTGCAGTTAATCCTTTGAAATGGAGTCATTTGGCTTGATCACATGTTGCATTACTGATGTTCTGATTGGCTTGGATTTCATGAAGCGTCCACAAAGTTGAGACGCTTGCAACTGTTGCGGCTGATGCAAATGCACCGACTAAAATGGCATGAAAATTGCATGCAAAGCCATCTTTGCATAGTAAACTGTAATTCCACCATTTTTTTCTAAATGCCTGAATAATTCAGTGCTTGAGACGTAAACAGAGTCATTCCGAGGGGTTTGACATAAAACATAAGACTCTGTTCCTGTATAGTGGTTGTGATAGGAACCAGTGATTATGTCTACAAGACAAATAAAGACATCATATTTACCATGTAGAATATTGATGATGGTACAGTAGAGCTACCTCTGAAATACTACGTTTTCTTTCTGGATTTTTTTGCCTCCCAGTGCCTCCTCTGCCATAAATGGATAAAATTCTCCTCCACACATTTAAGGCCATACATAATCTTGCCCCCCCTTATCTGTCAAATCTTCTCCAAATCACAACTTCTACTCGCTCGCTCAGATCCTCCTCTTCCATTCATCTCTCTGTACCTTCTGCTCGTCTGACTACCATGGGGTGCAGAGCTTTCAGCCGCTCTGCTCCCAAACTCTGGAACTCCCTCCCACCTGACATCCGGAACATTGACTCTTTTCCTCTTTTCAAATCAAGTCTTAAAACTCACCTGTTCAAATTAGCCTACTCTCTCTGTTGATGTGTTTTTTTTTTTTGTTTTTTGTTTTTTTATATATATAACCCTACATTTTGTACAGTGTCCTTGAGTGTCAAGAAAGGCGCTTTTAAATTTAATTTATTATTACTTTAATAATAATAATAATAATAATAATAATAATAATAATAAGATGATTAAAATACATTGAGCTTTTAGAGACACTAAACTCTTCAGACGTCTGGTTCCTATCAACACCACTGTGACCAATTACACATTTCTCTAGAACAGAGCGTTTCACACCAAAGCATTCTGAACGACTCTGTTTGTCTGAACCATTTAATTATATAGAATTTTTGTAACAATTGGAGTTCCCACAGCCTCAAAAAGAAGGTCCGGCTCAATGTTTAGGTCTCAAATGACCTCGAAATCAACATTACACTGATGAAGACATGATGACAATGATAGATAATACACTCACGTCCTCCTCTCTTTGAAAACGCAACATATTCATCCCCTCAGGGAAGGAGTCCAAAGCACAGCCCACATGCAGTTACACTTTTCCACCAGAGAGGTCTCCAAATCCTCAAATGTTGCATCCAACTTTCCACTTCTGAGTGAGTGGCATCACAGTGCACGACAGTTAGTGATCAGAAAAAAAGTGTAAATTGTAACGTAAAAAGAATAAGGACAAAAAAAATCGGTCCCACTTTATATTGCCTATAATAACTATGTAGTTACATGTGAACAACATATGCAACAACAATGTAACTGCTGATGATTTAGTCGCTGTTACAGATGGATTGCAGGAGTACATCTTATGTAATTATGCATGTGTATCAACATCAGTTTTGCCTCATGTAGTTACACAAGTGTATCTTAGTAGTTGCAACACCCCATTCTTTCTAATGTAATTACACAAGGGTAATAACACAAACGTAATTATATTCATAATCAGATTGCTTTTTTTTTTTAATGATGTGTTTTTGGTCCCACTTTATATTAAGTGTCTCTAATGTCTTAATGTACATTATTAGATACTTCCTTTTACTACTGGAAAAAAATATTACACTCTGAATGCAATACTGTTCTAGTCTGATTACAAAGGTAATTACATTTGTGTTATTACCTTTGTGTGATTACATTAGAGAGAATAGGCTGTTGCAGCTATTAAGATACACTCGTGTAATTACATAAGGTGTACTTCTGCAATCCCTCTGTAACCGTGACGATCATAAGTGGTCACATTTGTTGTTCACATGTAACTACACAGTTATTACAGACACTTAATAAATCAAATCAAATTTATTTGTAGCGCTTTTTACAACTGATGTCACAAAGCAGCTTCACAGAAATCCACTAAAGACAAAGTTTTAACATGAATGTAAAACCCCCAGGTGGGCAAGCCAGGGGGCGACAGTGGCAAGGAGAACCTCCCTCAGAGCTGAGGAAGAAACCTTGGGAGGAACCAAGGCTCACAAGGGGGGCCCGTCCTGCTCTGGTCAAACTACCTACAGAGTTATTATACTACTAATATTAATAGTAGTAGTATTATTAATAAGTAAGTAAGTGATACTTTTTTGATCCCACAACCGGGGAAATTTCACCTCCGCATTTAACCCATCTGTGAAATGAAACACCACATACACACTAGTGAACACACACACAGTAGGGGGCAGTGAGCACACTTGCCTGGAGCGGTGGGCTGCCCTATCCATGGTGCCCAGGGAGCAGTTGGGGGTTAGGTGTCTTGCTCAAGGACACCTCAGTTATGGACCGTCGGCCCTGGGGATCGAACCGGCAACCTTCTGGTCACAGGGCCAGATCCCTAACCTCCAGCCCACGACTGCCCCAAATAGGGGCAATAGTAATAGTACAAAGTGGGACCTTTATTCCAGCAGTAAAGGAAATTATGTAATGATGTACATTGACATTACTTACACTGGATCTGCCAGCTTTCCTAACATTTAGCTGGCATTTATGTTGCTACTGCTGTGACACTGTAACCAGTCTCAGCTTTAAACCAGAGAACAGCAGACGCCCCCTTATATTAACATGTAGCTTTTATAACATTAATTAAATGTCTTCATTTAACAGCTGGAAAACAGATCTGTAGTGAAAAAAAATACTTGTGTAATCACATGATGTAAAACTGAAGTTGAAACACATGAAATTACACAGGCTTCTGTGATTCATCTGTAACATTGACTAAGTCATCAGTAGTTACATTGTTGTAATGTAATTCATGTGTAACTACACAGTTATTAGAGACACTCGATATAAAGTGGGAGTAAAAATTCTTAAACGAAGTTTGAGATGCTCCCCGTTTTTTCCGCCTCTGATTGGAGATGATGTGCGGTGCGTGCGCAGCTGTAGATGAATTCAGGGCTGTTTTAATGACTGTGAGGGAGCTCTGCGTCTGGAAAGCTGCGTTTCTCTCGGTAGCAGGTGTGGAGGTGTAATCCAGTCTGGCTCTGCAGGAGGAAAATCCTCCTTCTTTTTCACTTCAAAACATTTAAATTAAAGATCCTTATCTGATTATGAAACCGCACTCATAAGTTACACATGAGACACCCGGAGCCAGTCCTTATCTCACCACGGCGCTCTGGAGCTTAAGGATTCTTAACGTCTTCTGGCAAAAAAAAAAAAAAAAAAAAAAAGCCCTACGTCTGCAGAGGATCTATAAAGTTAGTTTGGTGTCAGTAACATGTGGATGGTGGTGTAAATCTCAAACCTTCCACAGACTGTGTTCCATTGGAACTCCTTAAGAAACAATTTGGTGCATCACGGAATCTCATCATCGTTCGATTCTGTCATTTTTTCCAGTTTTGGTGTGATTTTAAAAATTGCAGTGCACATTTGGAAAACAGACTATTAAAAAAATCCATGATTTTATTTATGCTTTTATATATTTTTATGTTTGAAACCATCCAGAAGCTTTAATTTGACCAACAAAGTGCAACACATATTGCAATTAATTATACATTGTTATTACAATTGATTATAAATGATGCCAACATTCCAAATTCAACACATCATCACCTTTAGATCAGTGCTTTACATCTCATACGGTGCATTTTGTACCATTACACATCAACATTTTAATCCTACACTCCTAAAAAGGTTCAGAGGGTTCTTTTTGGAATGCCTTAGAAGAGCCACTTTTCCATTTAACGTTCTTTAGAGAACCATTTTTGTAAATGGGACATGTGAGGAACCTAAAATTTAGACACATCCTCCACATGTTTTAAAGTTTTCAAGAAGGGCCTTCAAACTGGTAAAGAACCTTTGCCTTGGAACCTTTTAAAAGGTTCTTTACACTCACATCTCTCAGGGCTCTTGGAGAAACGCTCACCCAGCGGACTCCAGGCACGTGTGAGGGTTTTAAAGCCAAATGTAAAAAGAACCCAGACACCGGCAGAAGAGTAAATGTGTGAAATGGTAAAAATTCCTCTGTGGAATTGTCATGTAGCGCGAGAAAAGTGGAAAAGCAGAGAATTCGTGTGAGGTTTCCGGTTAAAGAGAGGGATGAAATTGACAGCAGCTTTAAAGAGTCGAGAGAGAGAGAGAGAGCGAGAGGGAGAGGTCACCCCGCAGAGCTCTACTGCACTGTCAGCACCTTACACTGACATCTAGATTAGCCTCAGAAAGAGAGAGAGAGAGAGAGAGAGAGAGAGAGAGAGAGAGAGATTCCCACTGAATTTGAGAGATATTAATATCCCCCCCCCCCCCCCCCCCCCCCAAAAAAAAAGTGAAACTTTCATACAGGAATTAGTTTAATGTTGTGAGTTGCCTGCAAATGAACTTCCATGCAACTTGAGTTGTATAAAGCAACTCAAAACCAATCAAAGCTGCACACAACATTCTATTACTCCACTCGTTAGCCAGATTAGCAGCTCGTATTACCAAACTTGCATCATGTTGATCAGGACGACCTCCTTTTCAACCATCCGATACACTCTCTTGGACAAACGAATAATTTGTGATGCATCAGCTGTTCCACGAGACTTTTTCCGCAAACATGAAATGTTTGCAACTGTTGCAACTGGGTTGCAGGACACTTTACCTTATGCAACTCAAGTGCAGTTTAGTTTCATGAAGGTTGTAAGTGACTAAAGTTGCACTAAGGTTTCACCACATAGCCAAGGTCAATGTGTTGTGGATATATAGCAATGTACTTCAGAATATTCTGGCAACATGTAATAATATATTTTATTTTTTGTAGTCTGCTGCTTGTCATTCTTCAGCCCTGCAAGTAATGCGTCAGTCTTTGTCCCCAGGATGATGGAAACATGAAGTGGTAGTGGGGACATTAACCTGAATTTGTATTGAGGAGAATGCCCCACAATAGAAATGTATGAGGTATATGTGGACTGTGATTTGGAGCTGATATCCATTGCGTTTTCACTGAAAATTCTCCACTGGCTTTCCCACAAGAGATATTGTTTGATCTTGAGATGTTTAAGTTTTTGTGATTCATAGAGGCAGTCGAGGGTTGGAGGTAAGGGAACCAGCCTTGCAACTGGAAGGTCGCTGGTTTGGTCCCCTGAGCCGAGACTACATGACTGAGTTGCCCTTGAGCAAGACACCTAACCCCCAACTACAGATAGGGCTTCCCACCACAGCCTGCATGGATGGGTTAAATGCAGGGTCCCCCATTCTGGGACTAATAAGAGTCTCTTAATCTTAATTTAAACCTCACTCCACTCACTGGGCTTTTGGATTAGTGTCATCACAATGAACTATAGTGATAAATCTTACTTAATATCTGCTTCTTTGTCATTGGCTAAGCAATCTGAGTTTAACCAATCAGGTCACTGGTGCTCAGCCAAATATATGGTCCACGAAATCGAACATCTCTTTTCTATTATTCTATGTCTATTGTTCTCAACAGCAGCTCATGCTCAGTGTCTGAAGAGTCAGTCATTAAAACAGTCGTTATGCTGACTGTATGGTGCCGACGTGCCTCAAGGAGAGGAGGCGAGCCAGCTCTGTTGATGAATTCCCTTGTTTGATCACAGAGCACGTTCCCATCAGCATTGCATTGAACAGCGTTTGGTTTGAAGTGGGCCGACAGCCGCAAAATGAAGTGAACTGAAGAAAAAGATGCAATGTCCACACTAAAAAAAGCACCCTGAGAAAATTCTCTATCTCTAGTTTCATTTTTCTTATAATGTGAAAATGTTTAAATATTTCTACTTACCAAGTTTATCTTTTTTCCCCATTTATGTTTCAATGACTTACAACAACATTACCAGCCCACTACAAACTTTGGCCTCCCTCTGAATACAGGCCTATGTACAACTTGAGGCTGCTTCATGGCCCACTGGTTGGGAATCTCTGGTCTAACATAAACATTTGGGTTAAGTGATACTTTTTTACTCCCACAAACAGGGAAATTCCACCTGAAGTGAAACACCACATGCTAGTGAATACACACACACTAGGGGGCAGTGTGTGTGTGTGGCCAGAGTGGTGGGCAGCCCTATCCATGGTGCCTGGGGAGCAATTGGGGGTTAGGTGTCTTGCTCGACGACACCTCGGTCATATGCTGCCGGCACTGGGGATCGAACCGGCAACCTTCCGGTCACAGGGCCAGATCCCTAACCTCCAGCCCAACGACTGCCCCAAGCACTAGATGATAATCGGTTGAGTGGCATGTCTGGAAAGCATCAACTTCTTTGAGATGTAACAATAGTGAATAAACAAACGTATTATATTACATTATTTGATTCACTGCAGGTCATTTTGATGAGAAGATCATCAATGTTTTGAAACTGGGGCCTATAGGATCCTACCCACACCACACAACTGCTGAGGTGTCTGCTGAGGTGCCTGTGTTCTTTTCCATCTGTCTCTCTTTTTCTCTCTCTGTGCTCCAGCTTTATTTCTTTATTTCCTAATAGAGAGTAAAGCAGGCAGCCCATTATACCCCGGAATAATGCATGTCAGTCCGAACAAAAGGAAAGGAAGAATCCTTTGAGCTGGTGCCACTTCCTCAGCCCTGCTGGTCTTTTTGTCCAGACAGCGCAAATGTTGTTTTATAGAGTTGATTACCACAACTGCGGGTCCATTTTCAAGCCAGAAGTTACTTCACCGGTAATTGGCTTTTTCAAAGACCAGACGGTGACCTCCACCCTTGCGGTTAAAGCTTTATATCTAAACGTAGCTGGATTGGCTGTCAAGCTTTCTCTTTTGTGTGGGGCAGAGTCCTCCACCAGTCAATTATTCGAGCATACAATAGGCCACTTGCACCTTTTGGCAATAGGTGTTCTAACCATACTGAAAGTGTTATAATTATCACGGTGCTACACAAGATTTATGGCTTAATTTAAGGCTCCTCCAACCATCTAAAGCACTGTGGAGGTAAAGTAGACTGAGCTGAAGAGAAGCAGACGCTCTTAGGCCTCTTTCACTTATACTGCCTTCCTTTTGGTCTAAGCAATGCACCTGCATCACAGATTTTACACATTGACCTTGGAGTGCTTGCACTGCAGAACGATGCAGTGTAACAGTCATCTTTCATCTAAGTGCATAAATAGTCATTATTTATTATTTTACTTTGGTGAATGAAACATAATTTGTAAAAGAATAGGCCGTGTTTGTTTAACCTTGGCGGCTTTTCTGAATCGAGTAATTTTTCAAAGCCTATAGACCTACCAGAAAGTGCTTAACTAGTACACAAAATCTTGAAGATGCCTTCTGATCCCCTGTCTCTTTTAAAACGAAGGGTATTAATAGTGAGTCTGGGCTGCGGTATCAGCCTGTACTCTTCTGCAAAGGCTCTGGATGTTGGAACATTGCTGTGAGGATCTGATTGAGCATTAGTGAAGTCAGTTCTGGATCAGTAATCATTGTTGTTGGATGGAGCTTCATTACTCCAGAGAATACAGTTCCATAGCTTAAGATTAGCATTGAAATACTGGTATTAGTCATTATAGCAGCATCTTCAGACTTGGAAAGAGCTGTTGTGCCTATTCATTCCAGTGGGATTTAGCACATATATGCCACCAACTATGCACCCAAATTTGAGCCACACTGCCAAAAAAATGTTATCAAGTGAAATTCTCTTAAATCTACTTGATAAATTCAATATTTGTCCTGTTGAGATTGCTGTAAACTTAATTTAAGATTATATTCTGTATATCTAGACAGTTTTACTTGTTTTAAGTGATTTTATTAAATAAAATTCTCATTGTATTGTCAGATCATTTAGCTTGTTTTAAGAAATATGCTTGAAGCCAATTATCTGGCAGTATAGTGATATAATTTTACTTAATAAAATTACTTAAAACAACTAAAAATGTATAGAAATAAGCTACATAACCTCATAATAAGTGCATGGCCATCTCAAAATAAGAAATATTGGACATATCAATTAGAATTAAGATTATTTCACTTGACAAGATGCTATTTTTTAGCAGTCTGGAAATGAAACATAATTTTCACATGACTGACCATCTGCTAGAAAGGCAGATAATTGACGTACTAATAGTGGTAATTGTTTGATGGCACAATCATCAGCTCAGAACGTCATGACAACAACCAACCCGTGTTGCTGATGTTGCTTTTGCCTGAGCAAAGACATGAATAGAGACTGTTTTTAATGCTTTGAGTACCCCTGAATATAAACAATCACCAGAAGAAGCAAAACATGTGTGAGAACATAGTTATTGCATCAAAAAAGAAGGCGATTTTGAATGGTGCCTAATAGAGACGTGTTCATTAGCACCAGGCGGAAGTTATACCCATAGCTGGGTACGCCCAACTAGCACCACCCCTCAGGTTATACAGTGTCCACCTACACAAAACTGTGCCTGATGAAAATGAGTGTAGGAAAGACACAAATGGGCAGATGGAAAGGAGAAAAACACTCTGACTCATATTGCTGTACCTACATCTGCCTCAGTGCTTGCACGATGTTTCAAACTTACAGTGTCCTCCCTTTTCCTCTCATACAACACACGTTCTGTTAAAAGTACACAGTTTGCAAAGTGGGATGAGTCCTTATCCCAAACAGAGGCCAGATATTTTATTGAGCGCTTTTTATTGTACAGCTACAGCATCATGCTTTATCACGCTAACATGTTGAACCTCAAAAATAATTGATTTTTTTTCCCCGCTTTCTCAGTAGCGCCTGCTTCATTCTGAAAAGGTTCACTACGGCCCCGGGTGTCTTGTTTGTAGACTGTTGTGTTTACTCGGCTGTGTTGTCAAGGCCTCGGGAGAATTTTAGATTGCATCTGTGGAGGACGCGCTGTGTGGAAGGATAATAACTCGGGCGGAATTCCTCACAGCTGAGGAGTCGGGCAAAGCGAAGCTGATTTACTGTCGAATCGAAACGGAGGCAAGAAATTCCATCAAACTAGCTCAGTCCTCTGAAATTATCCAGAGGAGTGTCTTGTGCGTTGGAAAGGAATGTGTCTGCGAATGGGCTGAGCAGCAGAGTGCCCTTGGGTTAACATTAGCCCAAGATGGTGCAGAGCATGCTAATGCACAGGAGCTTCGCTTCGAGGCATTTCAGCCAAACTGGATTAAAAGGACCACAACTCTGCAAAACCGTAACGTGGCCAATGAGTAAATAGAGGACCAGATGAGTTTAGGATCTAGCAAGAGACAGCAGACAGTGCTCATTTGCAAGGCTTTTCCCAGATCGCAGACAGTTTTGGGCCAATTCTGGCTTTGCTATGTGAGTGTTGGTTGGTAAATGTTAGGCATGCGGGTCAAAATAGGGCCAGATCCTGGACAGCTTGCTCCAGACTCTTTCACACTGCTACCATGGCCAAAAAAGAAATAAAGGCTAATGGAGGCCAAGACTTCATGATTTGCTAACTTGGCCAAATTTGCAGCGACTAAATGAAAGCTAATCATTGATTATGATTATTCGTCATTGATGATTGATGATTTTATGGTCTGTTTGCATGTTTGTGATGCACAAATGCTGCAGACACTGCAAATAGAGGAGACTTCTAACCCAGGTTGCTCTAAACTCTACATATTATAGATACACTGCACCACGAAATGCCAGTGTGACCGTGCAGTGACGAAGCAAATGGGGACCAGTCGATTCTATAATCTTTACGTAATGCAAACTTCTAACATTGGCTGAACATGCAGCAGATGATGCAGATTTGCTGGACTTCTGCTCCAGCCTCTTTTGGCTTCTCCTAAACATTTTCGCTTGTAGGAATACCGCATCCCGAAAGGCTAACAGGGCCAAATCTGACTAAGTTAGTAAGTGCTAATTGACTTCACCAGTTGCTTGGGAAAAAAACACTAAATACATGTTAATGAGGACCAGCTGATGCCAAGATCTGTTCACATAATGCTACTAGTCTGATAGTTAATAAGTTTTGAGTTTATGATTTTTGGATGATGCTAACTTCTAACATTGGCCGAACATGCAGCAGATGATGCAGATTTGCAGGACTTCTGCTCCAGCCTCTTTTGGCTTCTCCTAAACATTTTCGCTTGTAGGAATACCGCATCCCGAAATGCTAAAAGGACCAAAGGTAAATGAAAGCTGACTTCATCATTTGCTAACTTGGGCAAACAAGCAATGTTAGCACAAGTAGTTGTATTTTTAATTTTATTGTGATTATCTTTTTATTCGCCCACCTCCACCTCTTCTCTTCGGAGGACCAATCTTCCTTTATTACTGGCATTACAAATTTTTTCGTAAATGCTGCCATTGTGTAGAGGGATGGCAACAAACTTCACACATACAAGCAAACAAAAATTACAAGGGGGAATAAAGGAGAAAAAAATGGTAGAAATTAGGAGAGAAAAAAGAAACATACAGTACTGTGCGAAAGTCTTAGGCGCCCAAGACACATTTTCAAAATCTGTTCATTTGTGTAGTTTGTGTTCATTTGCTGAGAAAAGTGTTAATATTTGAATAAATGAAATTGATAGAATATTAATTATATATATATATATATATATATATATATATATATATATATATATATATATATATATATATACACACATAGTGATTTTCTGGATGTTAGTGTGTTTGTTTACCCATTTCCAAGCCTCTCCTCGAGGAAGCCCAGTATTATATGTAGTTAAAAAGCAGCTCCTGGTTTGACCAATCAGTGCTCAGTAAATTGAGCTCATGATGTAATTGATGATATTAACGAGTCTCTGTGGCGGCTGTGAAGGTGTCCAGGAAAAATATGGACCCCAGAAATTCTTGTTACTTTTTATTGTTTTTATGTTTATTTGAATTATGAATACGACTTTATTCTAATGTTTATTGTGATAAACTCACTGCTGAGCTAAACTGTTTAAAAATGTGCTTAGATGCCTAAAACTTTCATACAGTGCTGTATAAAACATGTAAAACATAAAAAAGAGAGAAAAAAAATAGAAATTATAACATTTGTACCCTCAGAGAACAAATTGAGCTATAGCTATTCATAATATCTGCTATATAAATGTATTTATTTGTGTGTGTGTGTGTGTGTGTGTGTGTGTGTGTGTCTGTGACAAGGAACATTCAGGTAGAGGCATCACAGGTAGCACAAGCTTGCTGACAAATTATGTTGAAACTGTATGTGATTTTAAAAGGCTAAGCCACCAGCTGAGAGCTTTAGTCTTTGGAATTGTCCTGTTAACTGATATTCACATTGTCATGCACACTGACTTGAATAAAAGTGATTTTCAGTGGAGTCGAGATGCAACGAAAGGTGTTTCTGTAAAACAAGAACAGCCACGTCAGGAACGCCTGTTTTGTTGAAGGAGAATCTGAGGCAGGGTCGTCTACACGGGTACCAAGGCCACATCTCCGTGCCATTCAGGGAGGCATGAAGTTTCACAGACAGTGAGAATGATAATCAAAATGATCCACAAAGAGACAGGAGTAAGAGGAACCCTGGCACCAGTACAAAAACCAAGACCCCAATGCATTACGGCAGCCCCCAACAGTTAACCCTCCTTATCCTCCGAATATCATGAGTTCATTCATCTTTATTCTCAAAATATTACGTCTACTATTTTTATTTTTATTAACAGTGACACTAAAACGCTGTTGTATTCCTGTTTACTGTGGCTTTTACTCCAAAGCCCACCTTCCCTTAATTTCTTCATACCTTATATTGTCCCATAATGAAGGTCCCAGCTCAGTGATACTATATTAGTCCCACAATGGGGAAATTTGACCTCCAACTTACAATTTGATCGTTTTACACAAGCAGGCAAAGGTAGTGTTAGGAATCTTGCCCAAGGACTCTTATTGGTATAGTGTGCTGACCCAGGTGGGGATTGAACCCTAGTCTACAGCGTAGAAGGCAGAGGTGTTAACCACTACACTAACCAACCACCTGTTAACCCATCCGTGAAGTGAAACACCACATACACACTAGTGAACACACACACACTAGGGGCAGTGAGCACACTTGCCCAGAGCGGTGGGCAGCCCTAGCCTGGGGAGCAGTTGGGGGTTAGGTGTCTTGCTCAAGGACACCTCAGTCAACCAGCGCTGGGGAACAAACCAGCAACCTTCCGGTCACGGGGCCAGTTCCCTAGCCTCCAGCCCATGACTGCCCCCAAGAAACTATATTTGACCACTTCAACCAGCAGTTCTTGTTCATTTTTGTGAGCTTCTCATGCTTCGTACTTGTGCGTGAACTTCTTCAGCTCGGTTCTGTTTCTTACAGCCCTTGTCTAACGAGAAGCATTTCTCACTGAAACAAAACTTCAACCCGAAGGATTAACTCGGCAGCCCTTCTTGTCTCTGGTCCATGTTGTAAAACTGTGTGAAATACAGGGAAATAAATGTTTTTAATTTAATTCTAAATGCAGAGCCAATCCAGACACCATTATTAAACTATGTAAATCTTGTAACGAAAGCCATAGAGAGAGATGCCATAGGTAGATGTACTTAAAGCATTTCAAGCCATAGGATATGTTATAGTAAATTAACCTTTTTTAATGCTATATTATTGTTTTTGTTTTTGTTTTCTTTTTGTCGTTGATGTTAATTATGCATACATTCATGCTGAACTGTTGTGAATGCATCGCAAAAGTGATCCCAATTTATCACTTCTTCCCCGAGTCTGATTCCATATTTTGTTGGCTGGGTGTCATTCTTAAGTCTGTCCAATCATTTTTGGCCATTCCTGTGCTCTTGTGGAGAAGCACTGTGATTAAACCTGAACCATAAAATACTTAACAAAACTGTGCATCTCCAGGAATCGGGACACTTTCAGTGTGAAGTAATGTAAACCAAATTTCTGTCGGTCTGTTAGTCACGAAATTTCGATGTGGTGTAAGCAGCCACTGGAGTTTTCCCATTTGGAAAACTCCGGTTGCCTGGGAATTTTACTTGGGCAAAAAATCAGTGTGTACTTTTATTAAATATTATTATAATCAGTTCAATTCTATTCGACCCAAATCCAGCATTGATGCAGTTGGATCACCGCTTTGACTTTTACATGTGAAATTTTATTTCTGCCTATAAATGTTCACCATGTATTAAATATTACTGTAATGATCAGAATTGCTCCTAACATTCCAAAATGAATGCAGTTGACTACCATGCTCCACTACGCTCTCCATCCACTACGCTGCTCATGATAACAGTGTTTGTTTGAATGTTGGTGTTTAACATCACATGAATGTAATGTCAGTGTTACCGAGTGTATTTGTTCCATTATACTGATGTATGGAACCTGTTGGAGGGAACATATACAGACCCATATTATTCAACAATAACCATGTATGACAACAACCATGTACGTCACTGTGTGTAGTTTTCATCGTCTCAGACGCTTCTTCATCTTCGTATCTTTCTCTTCCAGCGAGCTGCGTGAGAGAAATCGGTTGCAATGTTAAACGATGGGAGGCGGCTGCGTTTCATTTGTGCTGTAGTGCGTCCTCGTCTCCTTCAGGGTTGCCGTAGCGTCGAGGGTGGGAGGAGCTGAGACGAGCATTTAATCAAACACCGTTAATATTAATGTGAATGGTGAGTGCAGGTATTTTGTGTTCCTCATTTTTCCACCCAGCTGCTGAACGTACGGTTGGAAAATAATAACTCTAACGCCCTCTGGCACCGACGGTGCGGCTCACTGGGCGAAGTCCAAGACGAAGTGCTGATTCTGCTATTTTCTCTTCAGTGTTTCTATCGTCGTGTCTGAACCTTTTTAGAGTGACGAGGGAATGAAGTGTAAAAAAAAACAAAAAAACCAACAGTATTCACGGTTCCTCTGTTTGTACCTCATCTTTAATCCACCCGTGTTACGTTTACTTAACCCATGTATAAACTAAGCAGCTGTAACTAAGTATGTATCCTACAATGATTTATGTAGACTTATTCTATAAATAAATCAAAAAACAAAAACTCTCTTGGTGTATTTGTTGTGTGGTCTAGAGTTTTGGACTTTTAACCGACTTTGACTTCCTTTTGCTTTTGCTTTGAGTGACTTTATACCTCAATTATGTTTATTTTATTCAAATAAACGACGGATCATTTCATTTCGTCACTGCCAAAACAGTCATAACACTACCCAAACTTTCCGTCGTGACCATTTTAGCTCATTTTGAGTAGAACTCAAGAACACTAGCCAGTACTTGACCAGCAAATACAGCTTTGAACAGCTGTTCACACAAAAAATCATACGTTCCCACCCGTCTAGGGTGGGCCGCAGCATAAAAGTGTCTCCCCCAACTTCCCATTACCAACCCGCCAGACCAGCCTCACTCAAAAACGTATTACTAGTGTCATGATTTTTTTATTAGGAAATTTGGAAGCTTAAGCTTCAGGAGTGGTCTTAGCCAAAAAAAACTAAGACTAACTCCCCAAATCAGTGAATTTACCTAAACAAAACAAACAAATAAACAAAAAAAACTTTGTCAACAAAAACAAAGACAAACCCCCAAATAAAACAGGACTACACCCCCTACGGCTTCCAATCTAGAAGTCTAAGACTTTTAAGAAAAGGCTTCACATCCACCAAAGTGGATAGTTTAACACAACACATTAGACTAGCAACAGAGAGCAGACCCAACTCCTCCGTGTTAGAACTTCTTGGTCTGGCTGGTCTGGCAACGACATCAGGGGAAGGAGGAGGAGCCCTTAGGAATCCGGTCACCAGGCTTATAAGCTCTTTTCCCCGATCTCGGTACAGCCAATCAGCACGCTCCCTTACCTCCCTCAGCAGCAACACCTGATGGCGATGATGGACAGAAGAGCAAGAAGCTGATGAGAGCGGAAACTTTTGCAAGAAAGGCGAGAGGAAAAAAAAAAACGTAAACAAGACGTCGTTGGACGTAACACACATTTTTCATTTAAAAAATGGAAAAAATTACTTAATTCCGGAAAATATGACCATTATGTTCTGATTCTCAGACTTTGGACACGTTTGCTTCAAAATAATGGGATGGAACTGCTCACCATGTGGACATGAGGGCCAGGGATGCAGCCTCCCTTCCTGCTGTACAATGCAGGGGCGTGGTTAAAATAAATATACAGCATGCAGTCCTGTACAAGTGCAAAAGATTTAAGTACTGGAAGTGGCTGGAGTAGCTGTTTATCTGGGCAGTAAGCATTTATTTGTTCAACAAGGTATTAACAGTAAAATAAATACAAATAAACAATAGTAATGTAACAATTTCCACAGTCCAGTATTTCCAGTTACCACCTAATACCTAGTTTATCTAATCAATCCTTCATTAAATTAAATCAGATGAAACTGATCAAATCCATGCCGTGCAAGAAGTCAGCAAACATCAAACCTGTATTAGTGTATTTTTCTAATCTAATCTTATCTAATCTAATCAAACTTCACTGAAAATAAGACCTTCTGATTACCGACTACTGCATTTATGTTTATTTAGATGTTTTATAGAGTTTTTCAGGTCAAAAACACATTTACTGCAGAGATAAACAGTTTTTGTAGCTGCTTAAGACTTACTGGACTGTGACCTTGCAATACTGTGAACTGAAACATGCTGTAAAAACCAGCTGTGAACTTTTTCAGGGCCCAAAAGTGCAAAGCTTTGGACTGGCTGAGTCGATCACCTCGTCTGAACCCCAGCTTTTCAGCCACTGAGGATAAATCTGAAGCCAAGGCCACTGAATCAAAGCATAATTGGAAATTGGCTGAATTAAAGCCCAGGTAGAGCACCAGCAGGGGGCATATCGAGCAAACGGTAAGGCGCCTGGGTCACATACTTCAGACAGCAAAGGATGTGTGACTACAGTATGTGACTCTTCCCAATTTCTTGTATTTTTGCATATTTTACACACCTGAATTTTCAGATCATCAAATTGTTTTTATATATTAAACAATGATAACATAAACACAAAATCCTGTTTTTAAATGATTATTTCATTTACTGATGGAAAAATGTTGTTGAGCCCTACCTCACCCAATGTGAAAAAGACATTGCCCCCTAGCTACTAAATCAACTAGTTAACCCAATTCAATTTACTATTTGGGGGCAGTTGTGGGCTGGAGGTTAGGGAGCTGGCCCTGTGATCGGAAGGTTGCCGGTCCATGACTGAGGTATCCTTGACCAAGACACCTAACCCCCAATTGCTCCCCGGGCGCCATGGATAGGGCTGCCCACCGCTCCGGGCAAGTGTGCTCACTGCCCCCTAGTGTGTGTGTGTTCACTAGTGTGTATGTGGTGTTTCACTTAACGGATGGGTTAAATGCGGAGGTGGAATTTCCCCATTGTGGGATCAAAAAAGTATCACTTATTAGGTTCGTTTTCACTGGCCACAGCCAGGCATGATTACTGCCAGACCTGCTTAATCTAAACATCACTTAAACAGAACTTGTCTGGTGATGTGAAGCAGCTAGATGGTCTCAGACAGCAAGACATTGTGCCACGTTCTAGAGATTCAAATACAGATGTGAAACAAAGTCAATGAAAACTGCCAGTCTGGAAATGGTTATAAAGGCATTTCTGAGGCTCTGGGACTGCAATGAACCACAGTGAGAGCCGTTATCCACAAATAAAGAACACTTGGAACAGTGCTGGGTTGGAGGTTAGGGAACTGGCCCTGTGACCAGAAGGTTGCCGGTTTGATCCCCAGCACCAACAGTACATGACTGAGGTGTCCATGGGCAAGACACCTAACCCCCAACTACTCCCCAAGTGCCGTGGATAGGGCTGCCCACTGGGCTCCGGGCCTCCTAGTGTGTGTGTGCTCACTAGTGTGTATGTGGTGTTTCACTTCACGGATGGGTTAAATACGGAGGTGAAATTTCCGTATTGTGGGACTAATAAGTATCACTTAAACCTTCCCAGGAGTGGCCAGCCTACCAAAATTTCACCAAGAGGGCATTAACAACTCATCCAGGAGGTCACAAAAGATTCCAGACAAACATCTAAAGAACTGATGGCCAGTTAAGGTCAATCTACATGATTACACAATATCTAAAAATGACATCAGTGGGAGAATGGCAGGGCACAAACCACTGCTGACCAAAAGAATGCATAGGCTTGTCTCACATTTACCAAAAAAACACATCTATAAGGCCCCCAAGAGGTTTGGGACAATCATCTATGGACAGATAAGTCAAAGTTGAAACTTTTGGAAGACATTGGTCCCATTACATCTGGTGTAAAGCTAACACCACATTCCACCATAATAACATGATCCCAACAGTGAAACATGGTGGTGGTAGTGTGGTGGTCTGGCTGCTTTGCTTCTGTAGCACATGGACAACGTATAATTGATGGAACCATGAATTCTGCTCTCTATCAGAAAATCTTGCAGGAATGAATGTGTGTTAGTGAAATAAATAGACACAAAGAAGACACTAAACACTAATCATAAAAATAAACACCAATTGTAGAAAAATAGAATAATAGTTAGAAAATAAGGTCCTGAAATTAACAATGAAGTGATATAAGCCACATGCAGCTTAAGGTCTGTGGTATAAACAGTGCAATTAGAAGGAGCTGCCAAGGGTAGCACAACAAGTTATTAGGTTAAGGGGGGGGGCAATTACTTTTCATGCCTGCTGTGGCAGTACGCTTTAGCCTGGGACAATTAGGATTGCAACTTTGCTCTCATGTTTTTCCTTGTCTTTGTAGAGCTTTGGTGAACAGATACATGCTTTATAGTAAAGGTTAGCTGTGTTAATGTGAACCCAGTGTTCCATTTGATTGCTATTCTTTCAGACCACCACAGGGCAGAAGTGTACTGTGCGCTGCTGAAGTAGGCTGCGTCCTGATGTTGTACTATTGTGGCACATTAGTGCATTTGGAAATGGTGTATACCTGCTTCATCAAAGTTCTACCTACAAATTTATTTCTGCCCATATTGCTGCTGTGGAGACAGAATTACACAAAAACTCCCTGTTGTCACATTTCCCTAAAATACATAGCGTTCATAACCATTGCAGTATATGCAGTAACACTGATGTGGTGGTGGTGTGTCAGTGTGTGTTGTGCTGGTGTGAGTGGATCAGACACAGCAGTGCTGCTGGGGTTTTTAAACACTGTGCCCACTCACTGTCCACTCTATTAGACACTCCTACCTTGTCGGTCCACCTTGTAGATGTAAAGTCAGAGACGACAGCTCATCTGCTGCTGCACAGTTTGTGTTGGTCATCCTCTAGTCCTTCATCAGTGGTCACAGGACGCTGCCCACAGGACGCTGTTGGCTGGATATTTTTGGTTGGTGGACTATTCTTAGTCCAGCAGTGACACTGAGGTGTTTAAAAACTCCAGCAGCACTGCTGTGTCTGATCCACTCAGACCAGCACAACACACACTAACGCATCACCACCACATCCGTGTTACTGCAGTACTGAGAATGACCCACCACCCAAATAGTACCTGCTCTGTGAGGGTCCATGGGGGTCCTGACCACTGAAGAACAGGGTAACAGAGTATCAGAGAAACAGATGGACTACAGTCTGTAACTGTAGAACTACAAAGTGCATTTTTAATTGAAATTATTGTTGTTAAACATATAAAACATGATTTGTTATAAATGCATTGTGCACTGATCCTGAAGCTCTTCTGTATGTTTGATAAATCAGGCTCCCTCTGGCTCTTGTTGACCTTGAGAAGTGAAAGCGGTGTCCGTGTGCAGAGCAGCAGAGGATGATGTAGGTGCTGCCATCACCACAGCCATACATTACAACGCGCTCAGATCAGTGTGACTCTGCAGCAGACTGACCTCAGTCTGACAGAGGGAGTTGGCTTCGCTAATGGTCAACAGCTCACTGAGAGCCTCTTCATTCACAGCAGTGGCAGAGAAGGACTTTCCCTTCATCTCACCTCAGCTGATCTGCTCTGGAGGAGAAACTCTACCACAGCCAGCTCCTTGTTAAAGAAATACTTCAGCCTTATTTACCCTAATCTCTGCCTGTGTCTTTAGCAGATGCTCATTTTCCTTGGACCTTTCTCTAATTTAGAAAATTGACTCAATGGTCATCAGCTGAATTCCATAAATGAACGTTTGAAATACTCCACCGAGCACTCGGCGCACTTAAAGATGTGCTTCAAGGGTTATTCAGTAAAGAAAATGGTTCTTTATGGACTCTTGCACACTCAAGGAACCCTTTGCATGACTGAATGGTTCTTTGCATCATGAACATGTTCTTCAGATTACTGGAGAATGTGGTTCAGATGGTTTGAAAAGGGTTCAATATAGCACCGAAGAGTGCTATATCATGCTATATTGCTATATTGTGTACTAGCTTGACATCATTTTTGGTGCTATATGGAAACCTTTTCAAAAAGGCTCTATATAGAACCATATATAAAAGAAGCTCCATCAGTCAGAAGAGTGCTTTCATGACGCACAGAACCCTTTAATCATGCAAATGGTTCTTTGAATGTTCATGAAATGAATTCTTCTGCAAAAATATGTCTCATGTATTGCCTAAAGGCTCCTCCTCGTACATTGTTCTTGCATTTTCTTCATTTGAGGTCCACATTTTGTGTGTATGTGTGTTCCAGAAGTAGTTTTAATTCATTTTTACATGAACTTTTTCCAGCTTCACTTCATCCATGACATATGCAAATGCGCTCTGTTCTGACTGGCTGCCCTGTATTGTGCCTCATTCAAAATTCAGGAAGCACATAGAGCTGAACCATTTCTTATAACTTCAGTGTGAGTAGGCGGGGCTAAACTGCTGAAGGCAGAATAGATGTATATATGCAAATGACCTATTTTTGTGTTTTCTATTTATAAACTTTATGAACCAAGAAGTAAATGCAAATCGGTTTTTCATGAGATGGGCCCTTAAATGAAAGCTAACACCACATTCCGCCATAATAACGTCATCCCAACAGTGAAACATGGTGGTGGTAGTGTGGTGGTCTGGGGCTGCTTTGCTTCTGCAGCACGTGAACCACTTATAATTGATGGAACCGTGAATTCTGCTCACTCAGAAAATTATGAAGGAGAATGTCCGCCCATCAGTTCATGACCTAAAGCTCAAACTCAGTTGGATTATGCAGCAGGACAATGAACATAAGCAAATCCGCCTCTGGATTGTATAGTGGATAGTAAAGTGGATAGTAAAAGTCCTGACTTGAATCCCATTTTAAGACCTTAAACTGTCAGTTCATCCTCAAAAAACCCTCTAATGTGGCCGAATCAAGATAATTCTGCAAAGTGTGGTTCGGGAATTCCTCCACAGTGATGTAAAAGACTCATTGCAAGTTATCGCGATCATTTGATTGCAGTTTTTAAGTTAAGTGAAGGCAAGTCAGCTTTTATTGCCAATACTACATTTATTGAGCATTGAAATTGCCTTACTCTCAGACCCCATGCTAATTAACGCTGGAGCAGTTCTGGAATAGTTGTTTTAGTTTTGCTGGTTATCCTGTCGGCGTTGTATTGAGATAATATCCCTGCTGCTCACTGCTGTCCATGTGTTTGAATGTCAGTGCTGTTTATTCTTTTTAAAGAAAAATCGGAGAGAAAGAGATTTCTCAGAGGGAGTTCAATGTTTTGACAATTAAGCCGTTTTTCTACTTGTTAGAGAGAGAGAGAGAGAGAGAGAGAGAGAGAGAGAATTGTATTGATCAATTCAGTGAAGGGGGTTTAACTGTCAGAACACTGAAGCAGGTTTAAAGAGGGAGATATTTTCTTTTTCTAATTGTCTTTGCTGGGAGAGCAGCATGTGCTATTACAATCACTCAGCTAGAATTACAGGAATCACACTACAATGTCTGTATAGAACCAGCATAAATAAAACATATCATAGACTTGATTGGTTGAGGGTTGAAGGCAGGTGGAAGATGATCTTATGATCCTTGCTGGATTTTTACTGGATATATTTTTGTTCATAGTATTTTTAATAAAACCAGCAAGGATCATAGGATTATATATATATATATATATATATATATATATATATATATATATATAGTGATCCCTCATTTTTCGCGGGAGATGCGTTCCAAGACCACCCGCGAAAAACGAATTTCCGAATTACGAATTTCCAGTAGAGGAAAGATATTTTTTTAACGTATTTAACGAGTATTTGGACTTTTAAAACCCTCCCTGTGCTGTTAACGACCCGCCCTTTGCATTAAACAGTCACTCTATAATGTTTTTCAGCTGGAACTACATGTGATATCCTACCAGCTTCTTTAATAGAGTCATTCCTAAGCTGTGATTTAGCGTAAGTAAATTTCACTCGGATGTGGACATGAACAATACATGTACTGTACATAAGAAATACTTGTAAATGATATATTTACGTCTTCCTGATGTTAGCCTCATACATCTTGATGGAGCGTACGGTGGACTCATTAACACCAAATTGGCGTCCTGCGGCTGCGCAGCTTCTCCCTTCCTTCAACATATCTAAAAGTTTAATCTTCTCAGCAATCGTCATCATTTTTCGTTGGCGTTTAGCCTCAGTACCAGCCTTGGATGAAGAAGCACGCTTGGAAGCCATTGCAGAGGGTCAAAATCGCAAAGAAACGCAAAAACCACAGATCAACTGAATACGACCGCGCTGTAAGCAATCTTCCGATGAAGTGGTGGCGAGAGACTCAGAGAGAGAGAGAGATGACAAGGAGTCGCTGGGTATGTGAGCATCTTTCAAAATACCAATCACAGGCCAGAATACAAAATGGGAGTGTGTGATTTGTCATCTCTAACTTTCGCACCAATAAGCCCCCTTGAAAAAACCCGCAAAGTTGCAAATCCGCGAAAGATTAACCGTGAAGTACTGAGGGATTACTGTATATATATATATATATATATATATACACACACACTCACACACAAATTAAATTGAGTGACATCCCATTCTTAATCCATAGCGTTTAATATGATGTCGGCCCACTCTTTGCAGCTATAACAGCTTCAACTCTTCTGGGAAGGCTTTCCACAAGGGTTAGGAGTGTGTTTATGGGAATTTTTGACTGTTTTTCGAGAAGCGCATATGTGAGGTCTGACACTGATGTTGGATGAGAAGGTCTGGCTCACAGTCTCCGCTCTAATTCATCCCAAAGGTGTTCTGTCAGGTTGAGGTCAGGACTCTGTGCAGGCCAGTCAAGTTCTTCCACACCAAACTCGCTCATCCGTGTCTTTATGGACCTGCTTTGTGCACTGTTGCGCAGTCATGTTGGAACAGGAAGGGGCCGTCCCCAAACTGTTCCCACAAAGTTGGGAGCATGAAATTGTCCAAAATCTCTTGGTGCTGAAGCATTAAGAGTTCCTTTCACTGGAACTAAGGGGCCGAGCCCAACTCCTGAAAAACAACCCCACACCATAATCCCCCCTCCACCAAACTTTACACTCGGCACAATGCAGTCAGACAAGTACCGTCTCCTGGCAACCGCCAAATCCAAACTCATCTATCGGATTCCCAGACGGAGAAGCATGATTGTTCACTCCAGAGAAAACATCTCCACTGCTCTAGAGTCCAGTGCCGGCGCTTTACACCACTGCATTCAACACCTTGCATTCCACTTGGTGATGTAAGGCTTGGATGCAGCTGCTCGGCCATGGAAACCCATTCCATGAAGCTCTCTACGCTGTTCTTGAGCTGATCTGAAGGCTACATGAAGTTTGGAGGTCTGTAGCGATTGACTCTGCAGAAAGTTGGCGACCTCTGTGCACTATGCCCCTCAGCATCCGCTGACCCCGCTCTGTCATTTTACGTGGCCGACCACTTCGTGGCTGAGTTGCTGTCGTTCCCAATCGCTTCCACTTTGTTATAATCCCACTGACAGTTGACTGTGGAATATTTAGTAGTGAGGAAATTTCACAGCGAAAAACAAACTGCATGTGTTAAACAGTTATAAAGGATTATGATTCAATACCTGCCTCGCTGCTTAAAACTGAGTGTAAAATAATATTTAAAAACTAATAAAAAGACAATATTTAACAAATGTAAAGATCAGTAAGGTAGATAGGTGGGAATAATACTAAAGTGGGATTTCATGGCGGGCAGGGATGTAGATACTTACCAGAAAGGAGTCAGCCAAGCTCTTTGTGAAGTCTTTCTGCTGTTGTTTTATATTTCCATGTGCCTTGTTTTCTCTTTGTTTCTTTGTGCTTCTTTTCTTTCTTTATTTACTTTTACCCATGTTTTGTATGACTTGTTTCATTGATTGTTATTACAGTATTTTGTAATATATGGCACGTCTACTAGACCCCAGGAAGAATGGCGGCTATCGTGATCCTAAAAATAAACAAAATAAACGAATAAATGAAACTACTACTGCAACACTGAAACCACACAGTCATCCTGAGTGATGTTAGAACTTTTTCTTTACCCTTACAAGTCTAGAGTTACTATTACATTCCCATGCATTTGATTCAGATTACATCAATGCTAATTACATGTAATTGTATAATTAATTAAGGCAAGAGTTTGCGTTAGTTCTCTTTTGTATATGTCAAGATTGCATATCGTTATGCATTTTAATCCTTATTTTGCTATTTGACTTAAATGTGATTATGTAGTTGCATAATTAAGGACATAGTTGATTCACGTTTATGTTCAATTTATACTCTTTTCCATTTGCTTCAGTGTCAAAAACAACAAAAATAACACCAGAAAAACTTTATCCAACTTTAATCATAATAACATATCCTCTCTTCTGCTTACAAACACAAGCACAGTATGGAAAGTTCATGATCCAAACTTCTGTCAGACTTTCATACTGTACGTGAAGATCACATCACCATCAAGCTTCATCCGTTCTCTTATCGTCTTGAGTGCAGTCGTTAGAAAAAGCCAAAGCTACAAATTGATGAACAACTGCTGTGGATGCAAAGTGTGGAAAATTAGTGGAAACAACGAACTCAGCATTGGACCATCTGCTCCTTTTGCTGATAATGCTCACCAACTCAAATCCATATACACTTTTGCATAGTGTATCGAGGAAGACTGAGTCAGACTCTCACAGTTAGAAGATTTAAAAGAGACTTCACGGTTGTGAGGATAATCAGGCATGGGTCAGAACTAGAAGACAAACATAAACACCAAATCCAAATGGGAGATGGCACACCAGCCAAAGCTATACAAGAAATAACCCTCAGTAGCTCTGTTGAAAGAAGTAATGCTAACCTAAATCTTAATCTAAAGCTTGGACTCTAAAGCTTTTTTATTGCATGGGTGATCCAGCACTGCATGGAAGGCAATGTGACTGCAGCTTCTTCTATGGCTTCATATATTTGTCTGAACTCAGAAGGATCTGATTTTCCATACTGGGGTTCAACCAGGTTCAGACATGCTTTACCAAAGGTTGGTTTAGTCATATAGAATGTTGTTGGCTCTGGCGGGGTTCTGACAGAATGTGGAAGGGTATAGTCGGGTTCTGACAGAACGTTGTTGGTTAAAGTCGGGTTCTGACAGAATGTGCTTGGCTACAGTTGGGTTCTGACAGAATGTGGTTGGGTACATCGGGTTCTGACAGAATGTTTTTGGCTACAGTCGGGTTCTGACAAAACATTGTTTGGTAAGTCGGGTTCTGACAGAATGTGGTTGGCTACAGTTGGGCTCTGACAGATTGTGGTTGGCTACAGTTGGGTTCTGACAAAACATTGTTTGGTAAGTCGGGTTCTGACAGAATGTGGTTGGCTACAGTCGGGTTCTGACAGATTGTGGTTGGCTACAGTCGGGTTCTGACAGAATGTTGTTGGTTAAAGTCGGGTTCTGACAGAATGTGCTTGGCTACAGTTGGGTTCTCACAGATTGTGGTTGGCTACAGTTGGGTTCTGACAGAATGTGCTTGGCTACAGTTGGGTTCTCACAGATTGTGGTTGGCTAAAGTCGGGTTCTGACAGAACGTTGTTGGTTAAAGTCGGGTTCTGACAGAATGTGCTTGGCTAAAGTCGGGTTCTGACAGAATGTGCTTGGCTACAGTTGGGTTCTCACAGATTGTGGTTGGCTACAGTTGGGTTCTGACAGAATGTGCTTGGCTACAGTTGGGTTCTCACAGATTGTGGTTGGCTAAAGTCGGGTTCTGACAGAACGTTGTTGGTTAAAGTCGGGTTCTGACAGAATGTGCTTGGCTAAAGTCGGGTTCTGACAGATTGTGGTTGGCTACAGTTGGGTTCTGACAGAACGTTGTTGGTTAAAGTCGGGTTCTGACAGAATGCGCTTGGCTAAAGTCGGGTTCTGACAGAATGTTGTTGGCTACAGTCGGGTTTTGACAGAAGGTTGTTGGCTACAGTCGGGTTCTGACAGAAATTTGTCAGCTACAGTTGGATTCAGAAAAAAATTTGTTTAGCTTCACTCAAATTAAGACAAAATCTCATGGGGTATACGTGGATTCAGATATCATTTTGTGGGGCTACAGTCGGATTCAGGTATAATTCAGCTACATTCAGATCTGGAGAAAATTTTGTGGAGCTGCATTTTTCTGAGGCTGCAAGAGTTTGTTTCATGTGAAGTTGGGAGGCAGAGCATGGATTTGCCGGTGGGACACATCTGTCTCCGGTGTTTGGTCTCCAGTAAAAGGCTTTCTGGCATGGATGGCTGGAGCCCTTTTGTCTTCTTTGTCTTTCTCTCTTCCACATGTAACATTTCAGACCATCCTGGGGCTAATGCTGCCGTGGATCCAGCCAGCTCGGCTTTTCTAAGTGTGCTCAACCACTAGTGGTTTCCTCCATTCTGTAGTGCTATGATTGTGGTTTGCAAACCATTTTAAAATAAATTCAGGTGAAAAATGAAGAGAAGATTTTTCTCCCCTGTGGTTTGACATGAAATGGCTCCATGACGTACAGCTGCTGTCGACTTTACACAGAATTTTATTGGGATACAATCAGCTTCAGCCTGAATGTTGCTGACTAAAATCAGGTTCTGACAAAGTTTTTGGCTACAGTGGGGTTCTGACAGAATTTTGTTGACTAAAGTCGGGTTCTGACACAATGTTGTTGACTAAAGTTGGGTTCTGACACAATGTTGTTGACTAAAGTTGGGTTCTGACAGAATGTTGTTGACTAAAGTCGGGTTCTGACAGAATTTTGTTGACTAAAGTCGGGTTCTGACACAATGTTGTTGACTAAAGTTGGGTTCTGACACAATGTTGTTGACTAAAGTTGGGTTCTGACAGAATGTTGTTGACTAAAGTCGGGTTCTGACAGAATTTTGTTGACTAAAGTCGGGTTCTGACAGAACGTTGTTGGCTACAGTTGGGCTCTGAACAGAATGTGGTCGGTTACAATTGGGTTCTGACAGAGTGTGGTTGGCTAAAGTCGGGTTCTGACAGAATGTTGTTGGCTAAAGTCGGGTTCTGACAAAACGTTGTTGGTTAAAGTCGGGTTCTGACAGAACGTTGTTGGTTAAAGTCGGGTTCTGACAGAATGTGCTTGGCTAAAGTCGGGTTCTGACAGAATGTTGTTGGCTACAGTCGGGTTTTGACAGAAGGTTGTTGGCTACAGTCGGGTTTTGACAGAAGGTTGTTGGCAACAGTCAGGTTCTGACAGAAATTTGTTGGTTAAAGTTGGGTTCTGACAGAAATTTGTCAGCTACAGTTGGATTCAGATAAAATTTTGTTTAGCTTCACTCAAATTAAGACAAAATCTCATGGGGTATACGTGGATTCAGATATCATTTTGTGGGGCTACAGTCGGATTCAGGTATAATTCTATCAGCTACATTTGGATCTGGAGAAAATTTTCTGAGGCTGCAAGAGTTTGTTTCATGTGAAGTTGGGAGGCAGAGCATGGATTTGCCGTTGGGACACATCTGCTCTCAGGTGTTTGGTCTCCAGTAAAAGGCTTTCTGGCATGGATGGCTGGAGCCCTTTTCTCTCCTTTGTCTTTCTCTCTTCCACATGTAACATTTCAGACCATCCTGGGGCTAATGCTGTCGTGGATCCAGCCAGCTCGGCTTTTCTAAGTGTGCTCAACCACTAGTGGTTTCCTCCATTCTGTAGTGCTATGATTGTGGTTTGCAAACCATTTTAAAATAAATTCAGGTGAAAAATGAAGAGAAGATTTTTCTCCCCTGTGGTTTGACATGAAATGGCTCCATGACGTACAGCTGCTGTCGACTTTACACAGAATTTCATCGGGGTACGATGAGCTTCAGCCGGAATTTTGTCTGGCTTTTTTTGATTTGGTTCAAAATTTCAGACCTGATTAAAGCTGTTCTGCCCTTTCTATCAAAAGACATCTGTCACGACTTGATTGGTTCCTCACTAATGAGGTCACCGTGACTCTCCCCACCTCTTGCTTTAGCTGTCCGCTCCCATGCACACGGTGTGATTGATGGCTGTAAATCTATTTCTGAAGATGTCCTGCCACAGCTCTGACCCGGTGTAATGTGAGAGACAGCAGCTTAATAGATCTTTAATTTGCATTCAGACGGCAGTGCTTCCTGCTGTTAATTAAGACGGCATGAGATCTTCTTGAAGAAGTGACTTGACATGCCTCTCACGTGGCTGCTAGTCGATCCGAGATAAGATAATGTGGAGCTACCGTTCTCTCATCCCTAACGAACCTGTTCTTTAATTCACACCATTGAAGATCCAGATTGTTCTGAGGGTGTGAGCTTGTTAACAAGATCTGTTCAGGTTCCACTGGATCTCAAAACCAGCTAGTGGTGTAATTCACCATTTAATTAGAATGTGTGCCTTCTGGACACCCCATTTAAATTTCTTAGACATAATATCTATTGATATCATCAAAATTACAAGGTATATTTTTATAAATACAGTTGTGGGCAGACACGGAAACTTCGCAACAGTGTTTACAGAGTGTGTTTACATGCACTTAATAATCCGATAACTGCAGAAAATCAGATTTGGTCAATAATAAGTGAATGTGTTTATATGCACTTCAGTAACTCCAGGTCTACATGAGTCAGACAGTAATCAGATAATGGGGAAACTCCAGGTCTACATGAGTGAGACAGTAATCAGATAATGGGGAAACTCCAGGTCCACATGAGTGAGACAGTAATCAGATAATGGGCAAACTCCAGGTCTACATGAGTCAGACAGTAATCAGATAATGGGGAAACTCCAGGTCTACATGAGTCAGACAGTAATCAGATAATGGGCAAACTCCAGGTCTACATGAGTCAGACAGTAATCAGATAATGGGGAAACTCCAGGTCTACATGAGTCAGACAGTAATCAGATAATGGGGAAACTCCAGGTCTACATGAGTGAGACAGTAATCAGATAATGGGGAAACTCCAGGTCCACACGAGTCAGACAGTAACCAGATAATGGGGAAACTCCAGGTCTACATGAGTCAGACAGTAACCAGATAATGGGGAAACTCCAGGTCTACATGAGTCAGACAGTAACCAGATAATGGGGAAACTCCAGGTCTACATGAGTCAGACAGTAATCAGATAATGGGGAAACTCCAGGTCTACATGAGTCAGACAGTAACCAGATAATGGGGAAACTCCAGGTCTACATGAGTGAGACAGTAATCAGATAATGGGGAAACTCCAGGTCTACATGAGTGAGACAGTAATCAGATAATGGGGAAACTCCAGGTCTACATGAGTGAGACAGTAATCAGATAATGGGGAAACTCCAGGTCTACATGAGTCAGACAGTAACCAGATAATGGGGAAACTCCAGGTCTACATGAGTCAGACAGTAACCAGATAATGGGCAAACTCCAGGTCTACATGAGTCAGACAGTAATCAGATAATGGGGAAACTCCAGGTCTACATGAGTGAGACAGTAATCAGATAATGGGGAAACTCCAGGTCTACATGAGTCAGACAGTAACCAGATAATGGGGAAACTCCAGGTCTACATGAGTCAGACAGTAACCAGATAATGGGGAAACTCCAGGTCTACATGAGTCAGACAGTAATCAGATAATGGGGAAACTCCAGGTCTACATGAGTCAGACAGTAATCAGATAATGGGCAAACTCCAGGTCTACATGAGTCAGACAGTAATCAGATAATGGGGAAACTCCAGGTCTACATGAGTCAGACAATAATCAGATTTCTGCTGTACAACCAATAAACTCACAGAAGACAACGTGACATAAACGTAAGGTAAAAATGGAACTTCATGCTACGGCTTTTTTTCGTGCCACTGTCCCTGAAAATATGAACATACACCATCTAGAAGACGAAGAATATTTAAATCCTTAATTTCATCAAGTATGTATTTGGCAATGCAGCTCGCTTATTTCCGGTACCGCCGTCTTTCTTCACGCATGCTCAGACTGACAAACCCGAAAGAAATCAGAGTAAGAGTTTACAACACTGAGAAATCTGATTACTGAGCTAAAATCCAGCCTCGTTGTCAGATTTCTGATTAAGAAATCCGATTGAGTGTATAAGTCCATAAAGTCAGGTATCTGAACAAATACCTGTTCATAAGAAAAACTCTAGATGCTGTAAATTGCAATTACAAATAATAATTTATAGAGCTGTATTAAAGGCGGGGCGGCACGGTGGCGTGGTGGGTAGCGCTGTCGCCTCACAGCAAGGAGGGCCTGGGTTCGATTCCCCGGCCGGGCGGCCAGTGTCCTCTCTGTGTTGAGTTTGCATGTTCTCCCCGTGTCTGTGTGGGTTTCCTCCGGGTTCTCCGGTTTCCTCCCACAGTCCAAAGACATGCAGTCAGGCCAATTGGACATGCTAAACTGCCCCTAGGTGTGAGTGACTGTCTGTGTCTTTCTGTCTGCCCTGCGATGGACTGGCAACCTGTCCAGGGTGTATCCTGCCTTTCGCCCGAAGACTGCTGGGATAGGCTCCAGCATCCCCCCGCGACCCTGACGGAGAAGCGGCTTAGAAAATGGATGGATGGATGTATTAAAGGCTTCAAGTAAAGTAAGCTTTTTAAAACAACTTTTAAATATAAATATTAAATATTTTAAAGTACAATAAGGTCACACTTTATTTGGATGGTCACCTATAGATGATCTACAGTTACTAGTATTATTAACAAACCTGTTGGTGGTACTCAGTTGATTATCAACAACATTACGATTAGGGTTAGGTTTAGGACTAGGTGTAGGTTTTGCCTTGAGGTTATGGTTAGTGTTAGGTTTAGGGTAACTTCAAGGTCAGCTGCATTTAATAGGTATTTTAATCAATGTTGGTTAGATAGACTGCGCATCCACAAAACATCTACAGTGGACCATGCAAATAAAGTGTTACACATAATGAAATCATTTCAAATAGAATATTTTATACATATATCGCTGCTGGCGGAACCACACCTCATTTCTTCATTTTTGTTGTTTTTCAGTTTTTGACACATTTTAAAAATGTCTGTTACTTTTTATATTGTTTGTGAATTTCTTAAAGAATGGGCCAAAAGAAACGACTCAAAATGACCTAGAAAAAAGTCTGGTTCCATTCACTTACATTAAAAGTAAAGTAGGTTTTTTGCTTTTCCTGTAAAGTTCTCATTTTGGAGATAAGAGGATTTGCTCCGGCAGCAGCAAGATGTAATGGTACATTTAAATATTTTAATTTCAGTTGATAAAACTTCATTGTCATCATCATCAAAGTGCTCTTCACAGGCTTTAAGTAAAGTGAGATGATGATGACGTGTAAGATGTGAGGTGAGAAAGTCACTGTGCACATCCTGCTGGTGAGATGTGGAGAAATCGCTCTGATTCAGCACAGGAGCTGTTTGAAGATGGTTCTTCAAAGGTTCCTCAGTAAAGGGTATGGTTCTATATAGAACCACAAGTTCTATATAGAGCCATTTCATTCTTAAATGGTTCTTTTTAGTGTTCTTTAGGTTGATAGACAATGTGTTGTATGTGGTTCTATACAGAACCTTTTTGAAAAGGGTTCTATGTAGCACCAAAAAGGATCTTTTTTTATTGTTACAATCATTGACATCATAACAATAAAAGAACCATTTTTGGTGCTATATGTATGTGACCTCTTTTAAAATGTTTCTATATAGAACTATCTACAGCACAGTAGGGTTCTTTAGTAAAGAAAATGGTTCTATGTAGAACCATGAACACCCATATAACCCCTTGTTTTTCGTAAAAGGGTGCTTCGCATCGTGAAAGAGTTCTTCAGACTGATGTAGAATGGGCTGCAGATGTATATAGCACCAAAACAGGTTCTTGTATTGTGACAAGCTTGACATTGTAATAGTAGTAGAACCCTTTTCTGGTGCTAGCCTATATAGAACCCTTTTAAGAAAAGTTCTATACAGCCATCATTTTTAAGTGTGTCGCTGCTTTTCAGTTATGCAGTGCTTGTAATTCATTAAAAATGCATTAAAACAAATAGTGACACTTGTGTTATTAGAGCCTTATGAAGCATTGTTAGAATTTACAATGAGTTATAAGTGCATTTATAATGCCTTATGAATATGGGCTTCATAGAAAGTGTTACCACAGCCTTTGTGAATCCAGCCTCTGTGTTTTAGATGAGTAAAAATGCGTTAATATTCATAAGCCAATCAGGCATAACATTCTGACCACCTCCTTGTTTCTACACCCACTGTCCAGTTTATCAGCTCCACTTACTGTATAGCTGCACTTTGTAGTTCTACAGTTACAGACTGTAGTCCATCTGTTTCTCTGATACTTTGTTACCCCCTTTTACCCTGTTCTTCAGTGGTCAGGACCCCCATGGACCCTCATAGAGCAGGTACTATTTGTGGGGTGGGTCATTCTCAGCACTGCAGTAACACTGACGTGGTGGTGGTGTGTTAGTGTGTGTTGCCCTGGTCTGAGTGGATCAGACACAGCAGTGCTGCTGGAGTTTTTAAACACTGTGTCTGATAAAATGGACAATGAGCATAGAAACAAGGAGGTGGTCAGAATGTTCTGCCGGATCGGTGTATATTTGTATATTTAGACTGGAGTTTTTGAGCCTAGGAATTTCCGTCAGGGCAACTAGAGTCTCTCCAAAGGGCAACACATCACTGACTTCGTTTATAATCATGCAGCACCACGTATCATGTAGCCGATAATAGATCACTGCCATGTTAGGCATATGTGAATGAAACATGACGTTCATTAGACAAATTTATGTATTAAACGAGACTCGCGCCATCCAAGTTGGTCTGGCAGGAAATTATGCTGATAGAATGATTTGACGAGCCTTTGAAAGTTGTAAATGAGAGCAGAAGTGGTGTTCCCTCTGGATAGGCGCTCGGCAGCCTCAGTGAAACAGGGCAACGGAGGAGATGAATGCAAAGTATCAATGATGGATTCATTTCACTTAGTAATCCCATCATTACTAATAGCCCATAACACGGGTACTCGCCCGAATCCATCGAGGGCGGCAGAGTCTACAGGTATTAGTTCCAGCCGTAACACCTGATCGGACTGATTAAGGCCCTGCTTTGTTAAGAAGGAGATCTCATTAGTGAAATCAGGTTGGAACAAATATCCAAGGCCCTCGGCGAGTCGGGATACATAAACATCTATTTACAGGAGTTTCTACGACGTAAAAACTTGACAAAAATCTGGTTTTAGTACTGTTTCTTTTTGATATCCATTACATTGTACGTCACATAATTGAAATGACTGTTTTCAATAATAATATAAAGCCAAATTTGTCGCAGATAAATGTTTAAAATGATTCTAATATCCTGTGCAGCTTTGTAGGTCTCAAATTTGGAAGATCAGCCCGAGGTCCCTGCTTAAGATAAAGGTCCCTGGCACTAAGTTGTGGCCATGCATTAAGATCTCATCCCCTCAGCTTACAAAGTTGTGGCCACAACTTAATTCTCATTCCCATGCCTTACTAAGTTATGGCCACACAATAGGATCTCATCCCCATACCTTAAAAAGTTGTGGCAACAATTTAATTCTCATTCCCATGCCTTACTAAGTCATGGCCACAAAATAGGATCTCGTCCCCACACCTTACAAAGTTGTGGCCACAACTTCTCATTCCCATGCCTTACAAAGTCTTGGCCATGCAGTAGAATCTCATCCCCACACCTTACTATGTTGTGGCCATAATTTACTTCTCATTACTATGCCTCTCTAAGTCGTGGCCACGAAGTAGGGACTCGTCCCTACACCTTAGTAAGATGTGGCCACAACTTAATTATCTAATTTCCATGCTTTACTAAGTCACGGACATGCAGTAGAATCTCATCCCCACACCTTAATAAGTTGTGGCCACAATTTACTTATCTCATTACTATGCCTCACTAAGTCGTGGCCACGAAGTAGAATCTCATCTCCACACCTCGCTAAATTGTGGCCACAACTTATGTCATTCCCATGCCTTACTACATCATGGCCACGCAGTAGGATCCCATCCCCATGCCTTACTAAGTTGTGGCCATGCATTAAGATCTCATCCCCTCAGCTTACAAAGTTGTGGCCACAATTTACTTATCTCATTACTATGCCTTACAAAGTCATGGCCACGCAGTAGAATCTCATCCCCACACCTTACTAAGTTGTGGGCACAATTTACTTATCTCATTACTATGCCTCACTAAGTCGTGGCCACGAAGTAGGGACTCGTCCCCACACCTTACTAAGATGTGGCCACAACTTAATTATCTAATTTCCATGATTTACTAATACAAAGTCACGGACATGCAGTAGAATCTCATCCCCACACCTTAATAAGTTGTGGCCACAATTTATTTTATCTCATTACTATGCCTCACTAAGTCGTGGCCACGAAGTAGAATCTCATCCCCACACCTCGCTAAATCGTGGCCACAACTTGTCATTCCCATGCCTTACTACATCATGGCCACGCAGTAGGATCCCATCCCCATGCCTTACTAAGTTGTGACCATGCAGTAGTATCTTGTGCCCACACCTTACTAAGTTGTGGCCATAACTTAATTATCTTAACTTAGCTGGTAGCAGTTTTACAGTGACAATTATCTGTTAAAAGCTTCAGATAAAACATGGAGTGTCTTTTACAAGCTTCAAATGTTTGTTTAATCTAGACCAAAAAACAAATATTCGTGTGCGCCCCATGTGGGTGCTGGCAGAAGTTTGCATTAGTCTAAATATTTTTTCCCATTTTTTGGACTGTTTTATTCATGGCCTTCTCTTCTGCACATTTCAGGATAAAGTGCTGCAGACTCTGTAGCTTTGGGTGGTCTGATCTACTGTGGAACCCTGATACGCATTTCTTTCTGCCTCACTCTCAGAGTGGAAGCCTGTAACCGACCTTTTCTCCTCAAGCTGTGAGAGACACCAACTCCAAAGCATCAAAGCAGTCAATTAACACAACACTGACAGCCATTTCAGCAGCTAAGGAGGCCACTTCTTCCCGGAATTAAGCCCTGGAATGAACCTGGCTGGGGCTGTTTTTAATGCTTTCCTCTTGGCGAAGCCAAACATGGCAGTGAGATTTATTAAAGATACGCAACCTCAGGTCCCATTAACATTACAGAAAGAGTTATTCCCACCTCTCCTTCAATGGCCCCTTTTTAATACAGCGCATTTGCTCAGCGAGGAGGTGGCGGCTGAAGACTCTCGCGCTTGGGTACACGAGTCGTTTGCCTCATAGCATAATGAAGTGTTGCCTGCTCTTGCCTTTTTAAAGGGGTAAGTGGAGCCACGAGAGATTACAGAGCGCTAAAAATACAATCAAACTCCAATGCAAGCTTCAAAGAAACACCTCGGTCTGAAATGTTGACGTGGCTAACAGTGATAAGCCAATGGGGACCAGTGAGTACATTCTCAGAAGCATAATGAGAACAACCCTGTAAAGCTTTCATGAATTATTGATATTATTAGCCTTTTGGAGTGAAGCACTGATAAATTGGAACACAAATAATACGACCGAGTTTTCCAAAAAAGTGGGGTGCTGTGCAAAATGTGAATAAAGCAAAATGCAATGATGTGCAAGTCATTTAAACCCTATATTTAATTGAAAATAGTACAAAGACAACATATGAAATGTTGACACTGGGAGATTTTATTGTTTTTTGAAAAATATTTGAACATTTTGAATTTGATGCTAACACCACATTCCCAAAAAGTTGGGAAGAGAGAACAAAAGGCTGGTAAAGTTGTGTAATGCTAAATAACACCTGGTGGTTAATCGGCAACATGTCAGTAACATGGTTGGCTAATAGAGCATCTCAGAGAGGCTGAGTCTTTCAGACGTAAAGATGAGGAGGGGTTCATCACTCTGTGAATGACTGTGCGGGAAAATAGTGCAACAATTCATGAAGAACGTTTCTCAACATAAAATAGCAAAAATCTTCTGCTTTTCATCGTCTACGGTACATTATATCATTAAAAGACTCAGAGAATTTGGAGAAATCTCTGTATGTAAAGGATGAGGCCAAAACCAGTATCTGCTGGCCGTGATCTTTGGGCCCTCAGACGGCACTGCATTAAAAACAGACATGATTCTGTAGTGGAAATCACTGCTTGGGCTCAGAAACACTTCTGAAAACCACTGTCTGTAAACACAGTCCCTCACTGCATCCACACATGTAAGTTAAAACCCTAAAACACACAGAACAAACTTACATTAACAGGATCTAGAAATGCTGCCACCTTCTCTGGGCCTGAGCTCTTTTAAGATGGACTGGGGCGAAGTGGAAAAGTGTCCTGTCGTCCGACGAATCAACATTTGAAATTCTTTTTGGAAGTCATGGATGGGCATATTTTTCTCAAAAAACAATAAAATTTCTCAGTTTCAACATTTGATATGTTATCTTTGTAGTATTTTCCTTTAAAAATATGGTTTACGTGATTTGCACATCATTGCATTTTATTTTTATTTGCATTTGTCCCAGCTGTTTTGGAAATGGGCTTGTAGTATTCATTTTTTCTGTAAATTGCAAAAGCCAGCAAAGCTCTCAGAAGAAAAAAAAATGTAATTCTAACAAATTCAAGATAGCAAGAGGATAGCAGGCCAACTGTAAAGCTGGTGGCTCACTGGCTTTTTGCTCAGCATTTTCCAGGCAGCCCACAATATGTTTTTGATTTTTGCACATGGATCTCAAAGTGTTTTCTGACCAAGTATTATTGGTAAAATTCAAATTGTTATACCAATAATAAACAAGCACATATCAAGTTTATTATTATAGATACATAGAGACGTTAAGCATTATCTCTATTTTCTATTTCTATGTTTTCATGGTGGTTATTGTGACCATAACAGAGTGATTGCATTGCCACTAAATTTCTGAACAATAAATGGACAACCATTGCAATGTGAAACCAATGGAAGCAAATGAAAAGATACAATATTACAAAAACTTTTATGAATAGGTTTATAGAGATATGTTATTAGCATGACATGGAGTACAAGATGGCCCCCATTATGGCAGATGTCTTTGTGTGTTCCTCCTGCAACCAATGCTAATTATTTATTTTAACTTTAGTATTTATTTTTGATGTACAGTATACCTACAGTACAGTCAGTAACAGTAGAGAGGCACTCCTGGAAATTGGTAAAATTCATCATGAACTTACCTTTAGCCTTTCGGACTTCAACTTTCTTTTACGCTCGTACTCCACCAGCACCAGTCGGCAAGGCCCAGTAGCACTGGCCTTGGGTGAGCGGCGCAGCCGATGAACAGAGCGGCCAAAGCGGAAGAGGGGCAAGAGACATGGGCTACATGCTAGGCTAAAGGCTAGGGCTACATGGCCACTGCTACCTAGCCTTTTGCTAGCAAATGTTCGCTCCCTCGAAAACAAGCTGGATGAGCTGAGGATCAGAATAACAACTCAGCGTGAGATCAGAGAGTGCTGTGCTCTTATTCTCACAGAAATCTGGCTCTCGGACAGCACGCCAGACTCCGTGATCCAGTTAGAAATGCACTCCATCCACTGCAGGGACCGCATGGCAGTGTTGGGAAAGAACAAAGGCGGCGGTGTGTGCATCTATATAAACAGGTGTTGTTCTGATGTAAAAACTGTTGAAACATTGTTCACTGACTTAGAGCTGCTGATGGTGAAGTGCTTCTATTTGCCGAGAGAGTTCAGTGCTGTGTTTATTCTGGCTGTTTACGTCGTGCCATGCACAAATTCGGCACTAGGGCTGCTGCATGATGTCATTAGTAAACAAGAGACCACGCACCCAGATGCCACATTCATTGTTGCCAGCGACTTCAACCACTGCAACCTGAGGACTGTCCTCCACAAGTATCATCAGTGCGTGAGCTTTCCGATGAGGGAGAGTAACATACTTGACCAAGTCTACAGCAATGTGAGGGGGGCATACAGGGCTGTGACTTTGGAGACCACACTTTGGACAGTCCGACCACATCTCTGTGCTCCTCTACCTGGCATACAGGCAACTCCTCAAGCAAGTACTTCCTGTGAGTAAGGCTATCAAAGTGTGTAATGAAGAAACTGACTTAGTGCTTCAGGACTGCTTTGAAAGTACAAACTGGGATGTGTTTAGAACTGCTGCTATGAGAGAGGACTGTACTGATGATCTAGATGACTATGCTTCTTGGGTAATGGGCTACATCAGCAGCTGCACTGAATGCATTGTTTCTACAAAACGCTGCAGAAAATACCCCTACACTGGATAAACAGTGAAGTTCGGTCCATGCTACATGCTCGCCATGCTGCATTTCTCCCAAGCAACACTGAAGATTACAAAAGGTCCAGATATGACCTGCGTTGATCTATCAGAGAGGCCAAGAGACAGTACAGGCTGAAGTTGGGATGTAGTACACCACCACAGACTCCCGGCGCAGGACTGCAGCACATCACCAACTACCAACAGATGAGCAGGAATGAGTTCTATGTTCACATTGAGGCCCTCAACCCTGGCCGACTGAAAGACATTATGACCACGCAGAACACATCACTTACTGTGACATCAGTGGATGTGTGCAGGACCTTGAAAAGAATAAACCCTCAGAGAGCAGCCGGCCCAGGCAACATCCCCGGGCATGCTCATCAGAATTGGCTGACGTGTTTGTGGACATGTTCAATCTGTCCCTCACGCAAGCTTTTGCACCATCCTACTTCAAGACCACCACCATCGTGCCCCTCCAAATGGAAAGTGTTGTGACCTGCCTAAATGACTATCGCCCTGTTGCACTTACCCCAATCGTGATGAAGTGCTTCGAGAGAATAGTCATGACTCACATCCAGGAGACCATTCCAAACACTGTAGACCCTCTTCAGTTTGCAGACTGTCGGAGCCGGTCCACAGACGGCGCAGTGAACACTGCCTTTCACACAGCCCTCACAGACCTGGAGGGAAAGGCCACATAGGTCAGAATGCTCTTCACTGACTACAGCTCAGCATTTAACAGAGTCATCCCATATAAACTCTCAGAAAAGCTCCTCACCCTCAGACTTACACCCGCCCCTCTGCAACTGGGTGCTGAACTTTCTAACAGACAGACCCCAGATAGTCAGAGTCGGCAGCCACACATCCAGTACAAGAACTGCGAGCACAGGGGTCCCCCAGGCCTGTGTGCTGAGCCCCCTTATGTACACACTCTTCACTTATGACTGTGTGGCCTCCCAGAATAACACCAGTATCATCAAGTTTGCTGATGATACTACAGTCATTGGACTTACAGGAAGGATACAGGAAGGAGGTGGCTGAGCTGGTGGCCGGGTGTCATGACAGCAATCTTTCCTTGAACGCAGACAAGACCAAGGAAATTATTGTACTTTCCGAGAAGGCTGAGGGAATTTGGCATGCCAGCCGAACTTCTCAGTATCTTCTACAGGAGTATGATCAAGAGTGTTCTTACCTGCTCCACAATGGTCTGGTATGGAAACTGTACTGCTCAGAACAGGAAGGCTATCCAGCGTGTGATCAAAACTGCACAGTCCGTCTCAGGAGCAGCCGTCCCCTTGCTACAGGACACTTATCATGCCAGGGTCATCAGGAGGGCCCACAACATCATCACGGACAGTGCACACCCCCAGCACTGACTCTTCACACTCCTACCTTCAGGCAGATGTTACAGGAGTGTGAGGTCCAGGACTACAAGACTGACCAACAGTTTCTTTTAACAGGCCATCAGGCTGGTGAACACCTCACACACTACCTCTTCGCCCTTCCCATTATGACCAGTTTAACTTTGGCCAACCTTGCACTCAATAACTGCACCTTACATATGCTGTACTACTGCTGTCAGAACACTACTGTTTACATCTTTTACTTGCAACATGCACTTTATGAACAGCTGCTCTACATACTTGTACATATGCACGTGTAACTTTAATTTTCTTTCAACTTTGCACACAAAACTGTACTTTTTACTATTGTTTTTAGTGTTATTCTTATGTTTTCTATTTTTTCCTATTCTCTTCTAAGATTATATTTGGTGAAAGGAGGAACAGCTAAGTAAGAATCTCATTGTACAGTATATTCTGCTGTACATATGACAATAAAACTCTTGAATCTATTACATTTTCAGACAGTGGCTGCGTTGCATTGTGTCACTCAGTCAGCCAAATGTTTTTTGCCCCATCACTTTTGGAGGTGTGGCACAACCTTGATCCCAGGTGATCCTGTCATAAGTGGACAGCTCTTTGATCACTCAAACCACCCTTGGAGGTGGTCAGGGACACATATTACCTCATAGCATTTGTAGTGGGAACGTTACAGCATCAAACAACCTCCAAAATCAGCTGCATCAGCTAACACAAAACATAAATAAATAAATAAATAAACAGCTGCACAGCTTCACTTTTCATCTCCTCTACTGTTTGTTTATAAGTGCAGGCATGTCAAACTAGGGAACTTTCAGGCCAAAGTGCTGCAGTGCGTTTACCCTCATCGAATGCTTTGAATTCAGCTCATGAAGGTCTTGCTAATCAGCTGAAGAGCTGAATCAAGTGTTTTTAGTGAGGGAGTTTGCTGAAGTCTGCAGTGTTTTGGCCCATGAAGACTGGAGCCTGACACACGTGTCTTAGGAGATCACGTGATCCAAACGTTTGTAACAGCTCATTGTTGCAGGGGTGAGACTTGATTTGGTTGAGGATCCATATCTTTGTTTTCTTGGCCGTCCAAAGTTGTCTTAAATGTCTTCATTAACACATTTTCGACAATCATGAGATCCTGCTCCCTAAAGATCTTGGCAAATGGGCTTTTAAATGCTCATTGCTTGGGTTATTTCTCAGTGTCTGGCAGGGTAACCTGGTACCTAAACTATTAAACTGGTACATATATCAGATACTCGTGCCAATCACATCTCCTTTCAAACAGATATAACCACTTAGTAGATCCTCTGTGTGGGAGTGTCTCTTGGAACTGTGTTTAGTATCTGTTTCAAGCATAGAGTGTACTTTCTAATAGTTATATTGATTGGTCTCCTATGGGAGAAAAAGTATTAATTAGGCATGTAATATAACAATAATTAGTTGAGATTGATTCAAGTGGCCCCTTGTTTTTTTTTTCTCAATGTGTTACCATTGCATCTTTATTTCTATTGATCTCCTTGCTGTTATTATGAAACGTAAGATGATAAAACCTCACCAGCCCAGCCAATATCGCTTCTTTGGTTTCACTTCTCTGTCCTTCTCCACAGTTCATTGTTTACCCCATTGAACTGCCTCCAGTTGCAGAGTGATGAGAGTGTGTAAGTGCCCTGTTGCATTCTCTGAGTTTATGTTACACTGGCATGAGCATCTTCCTTTATCAGGAGTGTGAGTAAGAGAGAGGCAGTGGTGTCCCCCAGGGGTGTGTACTGGGCCCAATTCGATAGTTTGATCAATTGAGGTGCTCTTCACTTTTATATCAGGAAAATAATACCAAAGCACTATAATGCATCTGATTGTAGGCTTATGCTTAGGGAGGCTACAGTTTCACCTATAAAGTAGATCCATCTGCATTTGCCGGGGGGATAACTGGAGTGATAGAAAAACAAAGCAGCATCTGGTAGTGGTAGTACAGTGGGTAGGTAACAATTTCATATATTTATTTTCCATTTCAAGCAAGCACAAAGGACTGACTACAGTATAAATTCATCCTATTTGTATGGCCTAACCTTAGATATAATGTATATTTACCTGTATAGCTGTACATTTACCTGTATAGTTTTGGCACCCTGGTCAAGTTTCTGTGAGAAAATAAATTTCTGCACAGAAAATTCTTGTACAAAGGTTTATAGTTTGTTGCTTCCTACATGTTAAACTTTGTATTTACTTTGTGTTTCAAGTTACTTTACCTGGTTTGTTACTGTATGTTGTGGTTGTTATCACGTTGTCTCGATTGCACTACAGCACATTTCTAGCGATCCTGGTGGTTTACGTAACAATCAAATCTGGAACCCATCAAATAAATAGAAATTGTGCGTTAAATTTGTAGAAAATTTGCAGAAATTGAAATGCAGTATTTAAATGTGTATTATAAAGGATGTTTACTTCAAAAATCACAAAACATATAATTTGTACAAAATGTTGTAATAGACTGCAGTGTTACAGTAGCAAGACATAACTGCACATACACTTACATAGATATTATAGAAATAAAAATAGACATAAAATAGGCCGCAATAAAAAAAGAGTAGGAATAAATGTATATGTATATGCATAATTACATAGTATATAACATTTATTGTAGTTACATGAGAGCATTTATTGTAAGTGGTATTAGGTAGTTTCTAATGCAGTGAGTATAAACATTAATAGGAATATCACCAGTATTTACAGTATAAAGTGCGCAGTGAGAGGGTCATTACAGGAGCAGTTATAATATAGCAGTTATAATTTGACTAGGGTTATTCAAACCTTTGCATATGACTGTGTTACATTAACAGAACTTACTGAACATGAGCGTCAATGAACATCCACAGCAAATGGTCAAGACATTCTGCGGTTCTGAACTAATAAAGCACAACCCTGCTGTTCTACCCCTTTCTCTAATATCGCAGTGCTCAATAGCTTCTATTAGCCAGTTCAGGAGTAGAGCGGAATGAAACTTTTCACAAATGCAAAAGCTCCCCCGGAGAACGTTCGGGGACCCCATTCTACTGAAAATGTCTCACAGCTTTCATCATTTATTTCCTCTCATCAGCACAAATGTCTGCAGTATGCATTGTGCTTTAAAAAGGCTACGATACACATACCAGCTGGTGGACCAACACTCTTAACCACAAAAAAAGCAGCTGAGTCAAACACAAACCATTGGCTGTGCAGCATTCCAGCAAACTGCCTTGGACTTTGAAGGACAATGTTAATTGGTCTATTTCCAAGAAAAGATAGGAACGAGAAAAACATCCCTGAAGTCTCATTTCAAAAAAAGATTGCTTTTGTCCTTGGCTGGTATTAAGAGTGACTATCAACTATTCCTGCCTTTTCCCAGCATTTAGAGACATTGCATAAACATACACTTGGACTGACCTTAGTCCAGGTCAATTCTCAGCAAGAAGCTTTTCAGCTTCTGAGGCATTTTTATTACTTGAAAATATTTGTGTACCATATGAAGGAATTTTGTCTTTAAAGAGAATTATACTGTTAAAATTAAAGAATGTCATTGCACCTATGTCCTCCGGAAGTTAGCTCCAAACACGGCAAAAGGAACTGAGCAACCAGCAGCGAAGGAAGCTGATATTCAAAATATTAATATACATTCCCAGAGGTCATTTTCAATAGGATAAATCTAATAACAGGGTTTCAGTGCGAGGCAGTGTGGGTAATACATAAGCTCCCTTTTAAGGTACAAGGGGCCAAGAGGGGAGTCTGATGTAATATAGATAGGGAAGAAACTCAAAGTGGAGCCACATAATACTACGAAAAAACAAGAGCGATAGCAGATTTGAAATGTGATTAAAAATGTGCATACAACGCCGCACTCTGATAAGGGACACTGTGGCAGAAAAAAGTACACATAAAAAATATGTTTACTTTTCATTTTTCATCCTGAAAACTATTTAAACTGAAGAGAAGCTGTGTGTTTCTGTAAAGCTGACTTAAACACAGTGCAGCGAAGTGTCACAAATAAAAACTCATAAGAACAAACCAGAAAAGTTGGGCGCGATTTAAAACAACAGAAACACGGCTTCAGGGACACGAGCTGTTTGGAGTTTGTCACTTTGGCGTATCAGTTGCATCACCTCGTCAGTTTGCGAATGGACTTACAGCTCGCAGCCCACAAAGAAGATCCGTCCCATCATTTTAGATGTGTGCTCTTTGATCTGGCTGTCTCTCTTGATGTGTTGCAAAGTTTCGATATGACCTCATCTATCCGCCGAGCCCTCCGTGCTTCTGAGGCCTCCTAAGCACAGCTTAGTGAAGTGGCTCCCTCAGGGTTTCATTCAGAAAGACTCCCAGAGAGCTAAGTGCGTTAAGAGCTGGCTGCGTTAAGTTTCAGTAGCTGAGACAGAGCAAGGATGACGAACAGAGCCGGAGCCCTGGGGTCGCCGAGATGATGTAGGAGAGAGCCAGACGAGGTCACTCTCAGGTCCCCTCCACAGCAGTCATATCGACAGCCCGATGAAAGGAATGGCTCCAGCTCGTTAAATCCGTGTCCTGTTTCAAAGGGAACATGAATGCATTCTATCCTCCGGAGAAAGAGAGAGTCCTGTTGTTTCAGCTTTCTGCATGGTTTATCTTTATCGATCTCTATCTGGAGACATCTGAGCGGGGTGCATCAGGGTTCCATATTAGGTCCCATTGATTTTGCCCTATGCAACGTCTGCTAGGCTGAGCGTGGTCTGGCTGTTCTACAAGGTTTGGCTAGTCTCTCAACAGGCATGTCTGCTTTTAGATCGCTGTTTAGAAAACATGTAAAGGGAGACGAATGCTGAGGCCAATCGAATAAAGGAATGTGATAGAGATCTGCATAGAAATGGATATTTTCTTTTTCAGGCTTTATGAGGATATTTTCCACACACGCGCCTTTGTCTTTTTATGTTAATGAAGGGTGAACGATGAATAATATTACAGCCTGACAATGTCTTACTAACAAATGTAGCAATGCAAGATGAGTCGTATGAAGAGCTGTAGAGGTTTCACAGGAAGAAATAAAAGGTTTTTACAGCCCACACAAATATCTAAGTTTAGGCTGCTGTCTGAACAAACGTGAAGGTTTGTTACAACCATTTACAAGAAACACACTCAAAAACAAATAAGCTGTGATAACTTACTCATATGTGGTGGATATTGGGCCAGTGCCATCGCTGTGCAAAGAAAAACAAGGATCTTCAAAATAATGACTTTACAGAAGAGGGCAAAAACATTTTTATTAACTTATGGTGTAAGTTAAGGTGAAGAGGTTTCATTCCAAGTGATTTTAGAGCATTTCTATTGGTTCATTAAGTATGAAAAAGGGCAGCTGGTCTGAAATGCTGTAGAAAATGAAAAATGAACAAAAATGAAGATGCATGATTTTTCTTGGACAGCAACGTTTAACCTAGTGAACTCTAATTGATTAATAATGAATTAATTAATAGAATGTTTCCAAAAATTTCTGTTACTTGACGAATGAGAACGCATCCAGATAATAAACTGTCTAAGACAGTGCCCTTCAACCTGTGGGCTGTGGTGGGACTGTTAGGGGGCCGTCGGCCATGACTTTTTTTTTTTTTTTAAACAATATAGACATCACCTTTAATAAGACAAAAAATACTTTTGTGGTTTATTGGTCATTTAAATCAAGCATGTTGACTGAAAAACTCCCCATCCTGTGCGGTTTGATGCTTTTGCTTCTTCTGCCTTGATCGGGTGCCCACTGCTCACCACCACTGAGCTTCATGCTGTGCAAACCTCACCCTCATGAATTGACCCTCCGGCTGCTGCTGCATAAACTTGAACTATCTAACAGTTGCTCCACCTGTTTTTCCCCGTTGTGTATCCTAATATTTTATTATAACGCTGTTTGCTCTCCGGTGTGGACCAGAGGAGGATGAGTCTTGGTTCCTCTCAAGGTTTCTTCCTCTTGCTCTTAGGGAGTTTTCCATTGCCGCTGTTGCCATTGCTCCGCTTGCATCGGCTCTGACCTGAATTGTTCTGTAAAGCTGCTTTGTGACAACACCTGTTGTAAAAAGCGCTACATAAATAAACTTTGGCTTGACTAAACGTTGATTGGCTTGGCACAATTCTAGCTAGTTATGCTCATTTTTCAGAGCAAGTCAACGTAAGACATTTCTCTTTTCAAGTTAAATCATGATGATCGGTAAGTGAACAGGATATTTTAAGAGGAAAGGTCTAAAGACTGAGTCATCTGCAGTAAAGTCACCACTGTGTCTTAGATAGATGCTCCACATGAGTGGCCTTTGACATCGGTTGATGAAGTCGAGTATATTGAAATGATCAAAGCAGCCGAGTTGTAACATCAATGATATTTTCACCTTAGTGGAGGATAGAAGCAAACAATCAAACAACAGGAAGAAATTGAATACAGCAACTTCTGCTCTGTGTTGTTTGCTCAGAGATCTTTTTAAACAAAGCCTTGAAGCCAAACTGTTTGCGCCATCACATGAGGAATAGACACAGTGATTATGCATCTAAGCCTTTTTGGTTTGGTCGCTATACTGCAGGGGTGCCCAATCCTAGTCCTGGAGATCTAACACCATGCAGAGTTTAGCTCCAACCCTAATCTCACACACATGATCCAGGTAATCAAGGCCTTCAAAAGCATCAGAGGTCAGCGCCAGGTGTGCTGGATGTAAACCATCCAGGGTGGCAGATCTCCAGGACCAGGATTGAGCACCCCTGCCTCCAACGCTCCAGACTGGGAATGTTACCCATCTATTCAGGGAGCTTGAAAAATGCTTGGATTGCTGTGTGGGCAGTGACTTGCAAAAGATTGGGAACCTCTGGGTCTAAGTTTTGCATATGGCTTTCAGTTTTTGGCTCTGAAAGAGCATTTCCAGTGATGTTGCCATCTACTGGACATGCAAAGGTACCACACTATGTTTCTCAGACTCCCTGCAGCCCCAGTCTGTCCTAAAGCTTGCAATGGCACATGAATTGAGTCTAATCTTACATTTTAGCTGACAAGAGTTTTAACAATAGTTGGTGGAACTCAAGTGGGAAATATTAATTTGTTATTTAATTTAACATCTCAGAAACAAATGAGAGAAATATAAAACATTGCGGAAGATGAAGAAATAAGGCTGCCTGTCAGGGAGAGAGGACATGTAAGACATTGGGGTCTTCATCCAATGTTTAAATGGTAAATGAACAGTAATATTCTAAAAGGCAAGGCCTTCTCATTTTGTAATGAACTCTCAATACAAGCAGACGGAGAAAAAGGAACAGCACGAAACATCAATAGTTTAACACAGCATGGACAAAAGTATGTCATCTTAATTCAGGAATATATTAAATATCTCACATTTACCACAAAAAAAAGCCAGAGATGCTGCAGTGAGATGAAAGAAAAATATGCCACTATACAAAATTAATCTCTTACGTTTCAGTGCTTCCAGTGGAAACAAGCGGAGCGTTTGCAGGTTTTCCGGATGGGCTCATAGCTGGGCACTCAGATCAAAGGGCCCGTCATGCCTCGGGCCAGACTTCAACCTTGCTGTCTTATACAAATCTCCTGCAATGTGCTACCAGATCCTTTCTAGGAGTTCCCTGCCAAAGCAGGCAGCTCTAATGAACACGGTGGAAAGGAAAGCTGCTGGACGGTGATGAGATTATTATAGCTGTTTGATCAGGTCAGGCCTGTCGATTCATGCTGCCAGTTCAGGGCTAATTCACAGCCAGCCGTGGCATCGGCCTCAGACATGCCATTTGTACCGTAGAGGGTAGATTCTTCTCAGATGCTGGCAGTTTCTGCTGGGTTTCATGACATTTTGAGTTACATAGTGGACACCCATGACCACGGCTGGCCTAAAATATCATTCTACCACAGCACTGGATCATGTCATATAATATTTTAGGCTACTTAGTTTTAGAGACGAACCCATATAATCAGTGGTGGATGAAGTACACAAATCATGTACTGGAGTTCAAGTAGAGAAACCTAAAAGTAGAAGTTCCTCCCTTTAGACCTCCACTTGAGTAAAAGTACTAAAGTATTTACCTTCAAATGTACTTAAGTATAAAGTAAAAGTACTAAAAGAGTAATTCTGGCTCTGATGTCCTGTTATCATTTTTATATCCAGACTGGCTTCATGAACTCATTTCAGGTGAAAGTCCTCCAGCGTCTCTCTTGGTAAACCAGTCTTTTAATAGAACGTCATTAATTAGTGACGCTGACGTCTATTAAAATGATCATAAGCACAAAACACTGAAGGTAAACAGTTTCCATCAGGGAGAACCGAATGGCTCTGAAATCACTTTTTACACACAAGCAAAGTTTCAGTTTCAGATTTATTTACAACTTAGTTCCAAGTTTAAGTTGAATAAAAACTGGCTTTAAACTCAGGATCACAGATGAGCTCCTTTACTATGTTGATCTGTAGGCGTCTGTTCATAAACATAAACCAGCCCAAACTCATTTACTATAAAATGAAATGGTGTTTGTAGAAATTCAGAAAAAAGCCGCGTCAGTCTCGACTGCATATGTGGACATATTTCTATATTGTGCTCTATTTACACAAAGTTAGGTTAGTTCATCATTTATGTTGAACAGACTCTCCCAAAGTTTTACGCTGCTGCGCTGACGTTGAACCGCGTGCTGCACTGGGTCGGTATGACCAACAGGTCAAAACCAGGTCTAAACAAAGTGACCGCTGGGCCCTGATTGGTGCTCTTGCATTTTTGTTTCTTTCGTTTTGACATGTTACGTTTTTATACACAGAAACCAAAAGGAGCGACAGATTTCTCAGAATGTGGTGGAGGGAAAAGTCGGATATTAGACTCTGAAATGTAGTGGAGTAAAAGGAAAAAGTCGCCCAGAATGGAGAAACTTCAGTAAAGTACAGATACATGAAAAAACTACTTAAGTACAGAAATCAATTACATTTACTTAGTTACTGTCCACCACTGGCAGCGATATGATGATTTGATGTGTGAACAGCTGTTCAAAGCTGTGTCATGTACTGGCTGTGTTTTTGAGTTCCGCTCAAAATGAGCTAAAACATTCACTCCTGAAACATTTGGTAAAGTTTGGTAGTGTTGTAAATCTTTCTCTTTGCCTTTTTGTTAGCTACCATCTAGCCAAGACTGTTGGCTGCGTTGCTATGGGGACCAGCAGCCTGCATGCATTCTCCAGCATTTAAGACCATTTATGGTTAAAACGCGAGCAGAGCTTTATTTTACTGTAAAGGGGGATTATTTTATTTTTACCTATAAATCTAATTCAACTGTGGAGCCACAACAGGGTCATAAAATAGCCACATGTTGCCGACCCCTGATCTCAACAGACTTCACACCTAGCTATGAGAGCTTTGTTAGATCTGTATCTGTATAAACCCTGTACTTCTCACTACATTGGCAGAGCAGCTTTTGCTCAAAGCTGTGTTTTATTTTTTATAATATTTTTATATTATATTTGCAAATAAATCACATTTTCATGAGCCGTCTCCGTTCACTACAAGTTTCCTGAGAAGCTGCCATCTACAGTATCTAGAGAGAAATAAAACAACATGATGGAGATGAAGTTATTCCCATACTCTGCCCATAGTTAGGCCATAAATATAGGTGTTTCTGACCGGCTGAAACTTGTTCCTGTTTTACCCCGAATGAGTTTTTATTCTAACTCCATTCGCTGCTTATTCCCTGCTGCTTTCTTCTGGCCTCGCTCCTCTCTGGTTCCAGCTGCCTACTGATGCTGTGCTAAAGGCTTTCCTACTTTTATTTGCCACCGTGGGGGAAGCGGCCATGTCGGCTCATTCGGCAGCTTTCAGATATATTGCTAATGGAGCACAGTCAGTTTTCTTCATTTGGAGGGCCACTCAAACTCGAGGGGGCCATTTCAGCTACTAATGTGGAGAACAATCACACGCAAGCTGCCAGATGCAGCACACGAGCAGGTCAGGCACTGATTAGAGAAGATGTGCTTCAGTGTAGAAATTCGGGCAGCATGAACGTGGATCTCAGGACATAGCTGGGAAAATAAGGATGATTTTGGATTCAGGCTGTATCGATATGCTGTTTGGATGTTTCCAAAGCCAAAATAAGGGGGGCATATGCCTTCCCCTTAATGAGAGAATAAAGTTGAGGGGTCTTGAAGAGGAACTTAATCATTAAACAGTTTAAATGTAAACAAAATCATTTTGATTGGTTCGGTGTGAAATAAACATTTGCACAAAAGTAGATCAGTTTCTTGTGTCTCTCAACTTTTTATGAGGCTGTGGTCATTCTCCAGCTTCTTGTTCCACCTTAAATGGTGCCAGAGACAGCTCATCTGCTGCTGCACAGTTTGTGTTGGTCATCCTCTACTCCTCCATCAGTGGTCACAGGACACTGTTTGGCTGGATGTTTTTGGTTGGTGGACTATTCTCAGTCCAGCAGCGACACTCAGGTGTTTAAAAGCTTCAGCAGCACTGCTGAGTCTGATCCACTCAGACCAGTGCAAGACACAATAACACACCACCACTACCACGTCAATGTCACTGCAGTGCTGAGAATGATCCACCACTCAAATAGTACCTGCTCTGTGAGGGTCCATGGGGGTCCTGACCACCTAACAAAGTATCAGAGAAACAGATGGACTACAGTCTGTAACTGTAGAACTACAAAGTGCAGCTATACAGTAAGTGGAGCTGATAAGATGGACAATGAGAGTAGAAACAAGGAGGTGATCAGAATGTTATGCCTTCACCCTCCCAGGTTGGTAGCATTGTGTGATGGAAAACTGGGAATTTGACATGCAAGTTAAACATATAAGAAAACCAGCTGGGGTGAATTTAAATGCAAATACGTCAATTTCTCTCCAAATTATCGATGTTAACCCTAAATCTTTCTATTTGCCTTTTCGTTAGCTACTAAGACTGTTGACTCCATATAACTGATCATTCGCCCTTCAAAACTGAAGGTTAGCGCACAGACTGCTGGGTTAAAGGGTGAATCAGCAGCTCTACATTAACTCCAACATTTAAGACCATTTACTGATAAACTGGGTTGAAGGATCAGCAGAGCTTTATTTTACTGTAAAGGAGGATGATTTTATTATTACCTGCAAACCTAATTCAGCTGTGGAGCCACAACAGGGCAGTAAAAGAGCCGCATGTCGACGACCTCTGGCTTAAAGGTTTGCGTCGTATTATTGTCTAACACTTGAATATTTGCACTGGAGTTACTCTGAGAACTCTGAGCAAAGTCTGATTTGCTGATGCTCCTGTGTTCTGCACATCATCATATTTGCACTAAATGTTCTTATGAACATTAAACGCAACAGAATACCGAGCTGAAGAGCTGAGCTGCCCCGTCTTTGCTGTACTGTGATCACTGGTTGAGTTTGCCTCTACGTTAATTCATTATTCATTCATAGTTTTCTCCTCCTGTCATATTTATGATTATCCAAGTATTCATCTCAACAGATCAGAAAGCAGACTAAATAAGAATCTGTTCGGTCTCCAGCACTTCTGCAACTTGGACTCCAGCGAAGCTCGTACAGTGTTTTCCTTCCCTGTAGAACTTCTACAGCCTCTGCGATGATGTTATTGTTCCCAGTCCTGCAGCCGCTGGCGCAGTGTTCTCTTGTCTCAGCGCGACCTCCGCCAACCTCGTATTTTTGGGGTAATTGTTCTCCCTCAATCATTTTCCTGTCAGCTTTAGGCCACCTGGAGAAAACACTCGGCCCACGGTTTAACAGAGTGTCAGTGAAAGTTAACAGCCAGTGGCCTTCCGCTCACCTTTAATTACATAATGAAAGTCAAAATGTGTAAATGTTTAAAAGTCAGAGCACCCTGAGAGCGCCGAGTCAAACACATTCTCTCGCATTTCACATGCGGTTATATAACTGAAGGAAATGGCAAGTTTTACACTGTGACAGTGCTGCTATTTATTATGAATATTTTTTAAAGGTTACAGTACGTTACGCTGCTGTGAGAACAAACATTTCAGTGTCAGAGCAACACAGTCTCTCCAGAGTGGTGCAGCTATTGAAGCGTTGGCCAATTGAAGTTCCACAGCCATTCATGCACTTTATTAGAATATACGCAGATCAGGCAGAACATACTGACCACCTCCTTGTTTCTACACTCATTGTCCATTTTATCAGCTCCACTTACTGTATAGCTGCACTTTGTAGTTCTACAGTTAAAGACTGTAGTCCATCTGTTTCTCTGATACTTTGTTAGCCCCCTTTTTGACCCCCATGGCCCCTCACAGAGCAGGTACTATTTGGGTGGTGGGTCATTCTCAGCACTGCAGTAAGACTGACGTGGTGGTGGTGTGTTAGTGTGTGTTTCGCTGGTATGAGTGGATCAGACAAAGCAGTGTTGCTGGAGTTTTTTAAACACTGTGTCCACTCACTGTCCACTCCATTAGACACTGCTACCTCGTCGGTCCACCTTGTAGATGTAAAGTCAGAGACGAGAGCTCATCTGCTGCTGCACAGTTTGTGTTGGTCATCCTCTAGTCCTTCATCAGTGGTCATAGGACGCTGCCCACAGGACGCTGGATATGTTTGGTTGGTGGACTGTTCTCAGTCCAGCAGCGACACTGAGGTGTTTAAAAACTCCAGCAGCACTGCTGTGTCTGATCCACTCAGACCAGCGCAACACACACTAACACTCCACCACCACTTCAGTGTTACTGCAGTGCTGAGAATGACCCACCACCCAAATAGTACCTGCTCTGTGAGGAGCCATGGGGGTCCTGACCACTGAAGAGCAGGGTAAAAGGGGGTAACAAAGCATCAGAGAAACAGATGGACTACAGTCTGTAACTGTAGAACTACAAAGAGCAGCTATACAGTAAGTGGAGCTGATCAAATGGACAGTGAGTGTAGAAACAAGGAGGTGGTCAGAATGTTATGCCTGATCGGTGCAGCTGTCCTCTCTCTCCTACTCTCTAGTACTACTGCTGCAGGTGTCTGTTAGCTGATTTGATTAGCAATTAGCATTCTCCTCCACGGGTATTGAGCTCAAATGATGTTGCACTAGTGGCAGTTTGAATAGATTGTATTGAAGCTTAGTGGGCCTCAGAGGAAGAACATGCTAGCCTTCACCCTCCCAGCTTGGTAGCATTGTGTGATGGAAAACTGTCTGGGAATTTGACATGGCTGAGAGTAGGTTTGGTTCCCTTTCCTTGAACACACATCATCTAGACGATGAAGAATATTTAAATCCTTCATTTCGTAAAGCATGTATTTGGTTTCAGCTTCACTCCAAAAGTGTTTTGCTGCGTCTTGTGCCGATGCGGCTCGCTTAGTATATAGGGAGTGTGTGGAGAGGGTATCCACTTTCAAGTTCCTGGGAGTGTATATGGACGCAGACCTCCAATTGAGTTCCAACACCTCAGCGGTCGTGGAAAGGGCACAGCAACGTCTCCACTACCTAAGGATCCTCAGCAGGCTCAATCTTAAGACGGAACTGCTGACTGTTTTCTACTGCTGCTCCGTGGAGAGTGTGCTGAATTATTGTATCTCTGTGTGGTTCTCCAGTTGCACCACGGCACACAAAAAGGACTTAAAGGGTCATCAACACCGCCCAAAAAATCATTGGACATCCCCTACCACCCCTTAAGGAACTCTACAGCAACCTCTGTCTCAGAAGGACAGACAGGATTAAAAAAGACAGCACACACTCAGGGTACCGAATGTTTGAACCGATGCCGTCTGGCAGACGTTACAGACAAATAAAAACAAGGACAAACAGACTAAAATAGCGTTTTTACAACAGGGCCATCGCTCTGTTAAACACAAGCGTGCGGCTGATGGGGTTTTGGTGTGGTGTCATACTGGGCAGTTAACAGTTCATTTCAATGGGCCAGTGCAATTTATAACTGAAAAACTCAACTTTGATGGGTGATGTGCAGTCGTTTTTTTTGTTTACGTTTTGTTGAGTGTAAATTTGTATAGAATTTAAATGATTTTATCTCATTCTATTTGATCTTTTTCTTTGCACCAAGAGTTGGGGGGGTTGTACCTCAGTTTCATTGTGCAAGTGTACGAGTTCAATGTGCAATGACAGTCAAGTTCATTCATTCATTCATTATTTCCGGTGCGGCCATCTGTTTTCACACATGCTCAGACTGGGAAATGAAAGAAATCAGAGTAAGAGTTCACACTGAGAAATCTGATTACTGAGCTCAAAGCCTCTTTATCAGATTTCTAGACCTTACTCTCATCTAAGAAATCAGAGTGTGCTGTTTACACAACCATCTGAATAATCAGATACCTGTACACTGTCAGAAATAAAGGTTCAGTGCAGGTAAATGTTTCGTTCAATCAAGATACAGCAGTGGTTTTAAGGTCTGATTGTGAACCTTAAATCAGTTTTTCCGGGTGAAAAGTTGGTATTTGTACCTTTTCATAACCGAATGTTTTAAAACAGAGCAGAAGGATAAAAGCCTGGAGGCGAGACGAGGTGTGTGGTGTCAGTACAACTTAGAACATGTCATTTCAGTGGATTATGGTTATGTTCCCTGACTAAAGGTACTGAGATGTATCCCCGAGGGGACCACCACAGTGACGAGAAGGGTAATGCCCCAGTGACAGTGCCGTACCTTTTGTTCTGAGTGCGTAGGAGTCTGATTAAGATCAGATTATTGAGTGTATATGAATGCACTCGTTGTTGCATTTTAGGTCTTGTTCTCTCAACATTCACACCTCCATATCTGACATCAAACCAATACGTGTTAACAGAAACAGGGCTGGCTCCTCTTAGGAGCCCTAAGAGGTAAGCAGAATATTTTTTTCATGAAAATTCCTAGTTTGCTGCCATATGAAACAATCCTGAGCTGTATTTAAAAAATGTCCTGCCCTCTTCATCTTGCTAGCTATTGTACTGTATAATTAGAGGCTGACTAATAACAATGACCACCACAAGGTGTCTAAATTATATGAATGTAAATGGCTAATTTGTGTTTTGCTAATTGAATTGAATTGAATGCTCATTTGGGGTTCTAATGAGCTACAGTTTAAATTAGAAATAACCTTCTCAGCATTCCCAATTCAGTGCTCTGTCTAGGAGGCCGGATTTCATGCTTATCCAGCTATCTTTAACTTAGTTTGACTAACTCTGGGGGCAGGAGGGCCAATTTTTTTACCACTGTAAATGCTTTACTTTCTACAAATTTAGCAAAAACTTGGATTAATCACAGCCTGAGTATATAAACCTGGAATAATCACAGTCTGAGTATCTAAACCTGGAATAATCACAGCCTGAGGATCTAAATCTGGATCAATTATAATCTGAGTATCTAAACCTGGATTAATCACATTCTGAGTATCTACACCTGGACTAATCAGAGCCTAAGTATCTATAACTGCAGTAATCACAGCCTAAGTATCTAAACATTGAATAATCACAGCCCAAGTATCTAAACCTGGATTAATTACAATCTGAGCATCTAAACCTGGATTAATCACAGCCTGAGTACCTGAAGCTGGAATAATCACAGTCTGAGTATCTAAACCCAGAATAATCACAGTCTGAGTATCTAAACCTGGAATTATCACAGTCTGAGTATTTAAACCTGGATTAATCACAGCCTGAGTATCTAGTTGTAAGTTGTAAAGTTCTGTTTGTCTGTGTTTGTGAGCTTTTGGGGAGCCATAACAGGGTCAGAGTGTCTCTCAAAGTCTGCTAGTTTTTTGTTTTCTTAATAAAAGTCAAAACAAATGACATTTTTTATACCCGCAAAAAAATTCTCCATATCTTTTTCTCCTCATCTTCTCCTTTTTCTTTTCTGTTTTTCAGCTCCAGGTGTGTACATTCTTTTTTTTCCCCTCACTTGAGCAACATAATGGTATCGTAATAACCCAGAAGCTTTAAGGAGCCCCAGGCGGGGCTCTACTTATTAAGTAGAACCGGCATGGAACAGAAGTCATATGGACAAAAATCACAACTGAATGGGCCGATTTATAAAGAATGGCACTTTCTGAATCACGCTCTGGATTGACTGAGCTCATGGGTTGTATTTACAGTTTCTTTTATGTCAAAGCAAAGTAAAACCCACAGTCTCCAGTGTTTTGCTGCTGTGTCAAAAACCTGGTGCATTAATATATAATTCAAATAATAATAATAATCCCTCAGCCTCATTTTAAAACTTTTGAACTGTTCTATTTGACCAATTCAGAGCTCATGGAATGATTATGGAACACATCCACGTCAAAACTGAGACTTTGTTCTATGCAAGTACCAAAGCAGGCATGTGGAGAAAAAAAACACAGTTTTTTGTTTCATTTGTCCAGTTTAGACGTTGTACCAGATCCACCAATTTGGTGCACATCAGTGTTCTCATGATAACATTATTATTGGTTCTAAAGACCTGTACCAACTGGACAGTTACCCCTGGGTTTGTTTTAATCAAACCAAGCCACATGTAAATATGCTCTAAATTACCCTGCACTCACAAACTTCAGCAGACGTTAACTTTATGCACATGGGTCATTCTTCTATCACTCCATAGGAGTCACTGGTGCTACCGATCGTCATCGGTGTTACACATAATAAAGGAAACACCAGAGACACTTTTAATGAACAATGCATTTTTCATAACGGATGGAAAATCCACTAAAAATGGAATTTAATCCATTTGTGTTCTATTTTTTCACGAATACCTCAGAATAAAGCCGGTCACACCGGTGACGTCAGCTGAAAGCTTCATATGAAATCGGGAGCAAACGGAGAAAATCTCTGAGAACTGAAAGACACAGTGGACTCACTCTTCATAGATCCTCAGAAAGCAGGTCAAAGGAAGTCGAGTGACGTCATCAGTGTGACTTTTATTTCAAAATCAAAAGATTTTTGGTTATGCGGTAACACCAGTGACACGACTCCTGGGCACAACTTTCATTATATATTTTATAATATTTGGCTTTTGTTTTCTTTATGTGATTTAATTTATATATTCCATAGTCATGTGTAAATTATTGTAGTTAAAGGTGCAGAAAAACATGTCTTTTACCTCAAAATACGGTCTCATCCTTCACACACGACTGTGAGGACGAGATCTTCTGTGGTGTTTGGAATTCTAGATGATTGATTTAGAAACCAATATTGCTGAATTGAAGCTCAAGGTTTAATAGATAAAATAA